>NC_032013.1:700089-807009 GCF_001865875.1 Lupinus angustifolius
TATATATATATATGTATAAAATAAATATTTTATGTATTGTTGGGGTGTAATCTATTAAGAGACAGCTAGCAACCCATTATTTCATGCAGCCCCTACTATATTTCTTGAATAAAATTTTATTTTTGTATAATAACTTTTCATATAAATAGAAATACAAAATTGCAATGAATCACGTTAGATAACTTCAAAAAAATAGAAGTTGATATTTCAAATTAAGAAAATGTTAAACTTACTCTTTAACAATGAGGGTGAGAAGTTTAAGAGTAATAACTTTATACTAGGAAATGGTGAATTTTTATTTGGAAAAGTAATTGACTTAGTTTCTAAATAAATATTTATTTGGATTTAAGGTCTTATCTTCAATCTTTAGTGCAAGGTTAATGTATACTTTATACTTCGTTTTTTTAATACAATTCATGAATTAATCGGTGGATAACTACCCAACTTTTTCTTACCTTAAGATGATGAGCAGGTAATCACTTTTACACATATACATAAAGTAAAAATATCATCTTATTATATAAGATAAAAATGTTAAATCATATTACATTTTTCTCTTATTTTGAATGTACTTATCTCTACCTTAATGAAGAGAATCCAAACTCCTTTACTGAACTTAGAACTTTATATAACACAAGATCTAGTAATTGGTTGAATCAACATTCACAACTAAATTAGCTATTCACTCTTCTTTCATTCTTCTCCACAGAAATGGCTTCCAAATCCTTTCTTCTTCTTCTTCTCATTTTTCTTATGTTGGTTGCTACAAAGGTATAATTCACTTACTCATCATTTGTACAAACCCACAAAGAAAGTGAACTAAAATTATTAATCTTGGTTGAAGTGTCTTAACTTAAAAATCCAACCTTTTTTAATGTCTTCATGCAGGTTTCTTCCTATGATGAAGATCTCAAGATTGAGGTATATATGATCACACAACTCTTCAATTACAACATTTTTTAGAATTTGATATATATACCATGTTAATATAAAGGTTTATACATGATCAGTATATCATACACCGTTTATTTGAATTACTTCATTTTAAGAGTTTAATAATGATTAAAAGTGAACGATTCTCGACTTCTAATTTCTTATAGCAGGATAGCATTTTCTTTACACTTCACTATTTACCAAAATATATATATATATATATATGGAAATTAATATGAGAATATCGATACTCTTATTCAAAATATGATATTTTTAATTATTTCAAAGTTGTAAACCATTTTCTCCAACAATGTTGCCTATTTTGACAGTGAAATTTTGTTTAATTTTTCCATGTAATTTAAAATACCGAACCTTTATAAGATAGCTAAGAATAATGTGGTTATTGTTGTAGGTGAACTATGCAAAACCTTTGGTTGCAGTGCCACCAGTAAAGTCACCACCACCACCTCCGGTGGTGAGAGTTGTTTCTCCTCCTCCGGTGAAGGCACCACCAACTAATCCTTCACCACCACCACCACCTGTGAAAGCACAGCCACCAGTTACTCCAGCTCCACCACCAGCAACTCCTACAGTGAAGTCAAATAAGGGTAAGTCTGTCCTACACGTTCCTCACATCTATTTGTTTAATAATTAAATTTTAACTTAAATATATTTTTGCTTACCAATCACAAGCCTATAGCACATAGAATGACACAAAGTGTGATACATCAAATGTATACCTCTGATAAAACATGTCATGCTGAATGAACCTATTCAAATATCAATACCAAATTTTGGACATTAGTGGGATGTTCGATAAAATATTAATTCCTTTTTATATGATATTTATTTTGTTTTTAATATATTAAATATTATCAACTACATATGTGAAAGAAGAAGTACTCACTTGTTCAAAAATTTATTTTTGATGTTTATATTTTATTATCATATTAGATATATCTTGATCATATATAAAATCAAGATAAATTATATGAATTTCTCAAAATTTACCTTTATTTACTTAAGCACATTTTCAAACCTAATTTAATTGTTATTCTTAATTTTTCTCTCTCCATTTTTTAAAGCATTACTCTAATTAATTATTCTATTAATAACTTTTCTATTCCAATTTTTGAAATCATATTATGGTGAGAAAGTAATTGTGTAAATAAATGAAAATTTGATAGAGATATTTTAATTAAAATATATTTAATTTTAATATCATAATTGATTTTTTAAACTGTGTATATAACGTTAAAAATAAATAAAAAATATGATCTGGTAAACGATGCTAAACGTGAAAATAAGCAAATCAGTACATGACATATAAATAGAAACAAAATTTTCTTGAAAATAACAAATAAATAGAAATGAAAGTAGTATCATTTTGCATGTATTTTAAGATGTTAATGCTATATAAAGTAGTGAGAAATAAAAATAAGTGTATACATTATCACACATGATATAAATAGTGTTCAAATAACAAAATCCATCTAGATAAATGTAGAACCTTCTTCAATCACCTTGTATAAGTAATTTTTACCACTTTTCAAGCCATAGTTTTTCTTCAAATTCAGTAAATTTTGACTTCAACTTTATATTTTTTACTAATTAATCTAATTAATAATACCAACAAGCGTTGATTCAAGTGGTACATGCTTGATCCCCTTAAGCAAGGTTTCGAATTCGAATCATGTAGATAAAAAATGCCCACTGATAAAGTTAGTCTCACATACCTGTAGATGTTTTCGGCTCGGACAGGATTGCCTCCAGTGCGAGGATACATGTGGGATACGAAACAAAATCTAATCTAATAATGTTGAAGTGAGTGAATTAATCAAAGTTTATTTATTGATTTTGATGTACAGATTGTATTCCACTTTGTGGTTATAGATGTAAATTGCACTCAAGGAAACAAGTGTGTCTGAGAGCATGTGTGACATGTTGTGAACGCTGCAAATGTGTCCCCCCAGGAACTTATGGTAACCGTGACAAATGTGGCAAATGTTACACTGACATGTTAACCCATGGTAATAGACCCAAATGCCCTTAGATGCATCGGCACGATAATATCTATGTATTGTTAGTGTAAATTTTCTTATATTGTTATTACATTATTCATTATTCGTATTAATAATAGTTAACATATGAATGATGAACGATGTTATAACGATATAAAAACTCTTATAATATTGATGCATAGGTTTTGATATTAGTAATAGTGGTGGTTAAGTTTGAATTACTATGTGGTTACATTTTTGAGTATTTAATAATTGAGTTATGAGCTAGCATTAAAGTATACACGTTATCGTGTTGATGATAAATTAGTAGTGAGAAGTTCAACACTCTTTGTGTTGTTTATGAGATCGATGTATTTAGGAATTGAAGAAATTAATATTCAATATATAATTAATAGTATATGAGGAGGTATTGCTATATATCTAAATTATTGAGATTCTATCTAGAATACACTGTGATCAAATATAATGTTCATAAAAGTATGACACCCCTTATTCTTTTAGCTTTTAAATTGAGTTAAATTCACCAACAATCACAAAATTATTGAGATTCTATATGTAACACACAATAATTAAATTCAGTGCTTATAAAAATACAACATTTTTTATTAATTGAGTACAAAAAATCCACAAAATAATTGAGATTCTATATGTAATACACAATAATTAAATTATGTGCTTATAAAAATACAACGTTTTTTATATTATTACTCGGGTAGATTTTTAATTTAAGTTAGAGTTAACATATTATCCACAAAACACCAACGAACGTTGGTTCAAGTGGTACATGCTTGATTTCCCTTAAGCAAGAACTTCAATTCAAGTGGTACATGCATGATTCCCCTTAAGTAAGAACCTGAGTTCGAGTCTGGTGGGAAATATTATCACAAAATGACCTAAATTCCTAATCAAAGAATCGATTACTTATTGACCCGTGTAATGTAATTGCACATAGTATAAACAAGAGGAGTAATATTATATGTATTATTAAAAAAAATAACAAATTCTTTTATAAGAAATCAAATTATTTTTATTTACTTTTATTCTCTACATGTATCTTGTAAAATTTGTTTAAAAGTAGATGACAATTAAAAATAGCCACAAATTATCAAAATAACATTATTTAAAGACCTAGATATACTATATATTTTTATACATGTTCTTTTTTTAAACTCATGTTTCTCTTTTTGAGATTAAATCATGTATGGGTTCAATGTATTTTATTTGTCCTTTTTCTTGGCTTGATTCAAGCATGGGGTCACATATATTAGACCATATGCAATGACAGTGTAAAATTTTTATACTATTAGCACATCATATACTATTGATTTGTAATATTTTTGTTTAAAAGTCAATACTAGCTAACATATGAATGGTGAAAATTTACTGATAGCGTAAAAACACTTATATTGTCCACCTTTTAATGAAAGATTTAAGAACAACCTATGAATATATATCTATACTCTTTCCAAAATAAATAACTAAAACAGATAAAACATTCTAATCTTTCCAAAACAAACTGTAGATTTTATCAAATAAAAGGATTTCAGGTGCAGGTTTGAGTTAAGAGAAGGTGTAAGTAATTTACTTAGATTGAAAATTGCTTAACAAGCTAGTCGATATGTTTTTTGGTACTACCAAAGATATCCCCTCACTATTTGGGTAAGGAACTAACCCTTTTTGGGTATGTGACCGTCCATCCCAACAAGTGTCACTCCCAGGAGTCGAACCTTTGACTTTTTGGTCATCCTAAGGATCTAGCGGGACTTTACACTAGTAGACCAACGCCTTATTGGTAATGCGAATAAAAAAATAGGGACAAGAAATGAAAAAAAGGAACATAGTGAATAAACCCAAAGTATCATATATCAAAGTCATTAAAGCCATTAGCATAACCAAGAGACAGAATGTATATAAATGTATTCCAAAATGGGAAAAAAAAACATAGGAAATGCATTGCATAGGCATAACCAAACCTCATATGACAAAGAACAACAAAGCTAAGCAGTTTCTGTTGCTGGTTGGGTTACTCCATGCTTCACCAACAGCTTAGTCAGGTTCTCCGAGGAACAAACTTGATACTTCACTTTTCCGGAAGGTGAAAGGAAAACCTCTGCAAGTTCAAGTTTATCTGAGGTTAGACTTGTGCTGTCCATAGTTTTACTCAATACCTTCAATGCGAGTTGAACAGCTTCTTCCCTCGAGATCTCATCTTTGTAATCCTGTTTTAGTATCGACTGCGCTGCCTGATTGTTTGCACCGATAGCTGCAGCTTTCCAACCACCATAATTTCCACTAGGGTCGCTCATGTACAGTTGGAAGCCAAAATTTTTGTCCCATCCGGCGAAAAGGAATGAGACTCCGAATGGCCGAAGACCACCGAATTGTGTGTACCCTTGCTTAGTATCACAAAGAGATTGAACCAATTGCTCAACAGGCATAGGCTCTTGGTAAGCGAGTGTGTAGCGTTGGGCTTGGACCCTAGCCGTATTGATTAGGATGTTGGCATCAGACATAATCCCAGCCACAGCACATGCAACATGATCATCGATCTTGTACATTTTCTCAGTGGAAGTTGAGGTCTGTAGCAACTTGGATGTGACCTTCTTTTCCCCGACCAGAACAACACCATCTTTAGATAAGATGCCAATTGCAGTTCCAGCATTACCTATGGCTTCCATTGCATACTCCACTTGGTAAAGACGTCCTTCAGGGGAGAATATTGTTGTTCGGCTATCATATCTTCGAGACATATTGATCTGCGATTTATTTCCAAGAAAACACAGACATAGAGAGGAATGAATCAAGTATTCCCAAGTTGAAAGAAAATAAAAAATCTTAGGAAAAGTTTGAAATAATGCACTCGTGCAGAAGAAAAAAATAACTGCCTGCACAGTGATTTTAATTTTTAACTATAATACATTGGCTTGAAATGTCTTAAATGAGCACTTCGATGGACTATTCTTTCTCTCCTACATGGTAAAGTGTTTTATCAAGGGTTCCTTTTCCGAAAATTTCCCAAGAATTGTCTTTTTTATATTTTTATCTCTCCATAGTAGAATGCTCATTAGAAAAATTATAAAGTAAAAAATAGATTAAAACAAAGTGGGAAACTGAATTGCAGAGACAATGGACTAATCTCTGACTCTACCCACCTTAGAGTTCCTAGTTTGAAACTCTGATTTGAAGATAAAATTGGCATTAGACAAACAATATTTATGTAGCATACTAGCATTTGATAGACACATTAGGAGCATAACAGAACATGAGTTGCGGTAAAGAGTGGGACATTTTAACTAAAAGGAGTGGAACCAAAGAGAACAAAACATAACATTCCATCATATTCTGTTCTGCCCGCATACCAATCACTACCTTAAGTATAAGACAATAACATAAAGATGTTAGTTCGAAGACACATATATAACAAGCGATGTTAGTCACATGACCATACATTCACATAATAATACAACTCGGATTCTGTACCATTCATCTTAGAGACAATTTGTCAATTCATCTAGCCCAAACAGCTAAACATGCAGTTGAGAGTTGTGACATTTTGAAGCCGCAAGGGTTATAGCTTAGCTTTTTTTTTTCTCTACTAAAAGTAAACACATTAATTTTGAAATGTCTTAAATGAAAAGTGAATACTCAAATTCATAGTTCAGAAAAAAATGTACCTCCCAATTTAGGAGGCGTATAGAAGAACTTATAAGAGATTACTTGGGCTAACGAGAACACTACGGAAATAAACTTATGAAAATAGAGTAAAACCTTCTTATAAGCTCTTATTTCAACAAGCTTATGAAAATAAGCTCTTTTTAGCTTATTTAAGACAAACATCATTGAATAAGCAATTAACTAAGATGTTTATCCAAATACACCCCGTCTTTAATCTCTGAGAAATGATAAATCAATAAAAATACCAACATTGTCATGAAAATTCTCAAATACAGGTCAAATTAGTCCTAATGGAACTAGTTTGACCATAAATTGAGATTCTTAGGACCAAATTGGAAATCTTCATTTCTCACAGACTATTTCCGATGACAAATTTTCCCCGGGGGGGCTTGGGTATTTACTCCCACATGAATTACACAAATCAATATCAAAATAGATGACAGTAACGTATAAGACTATAAGGCCTAACTTAGCCACTCTAAAAATGCTCATGATCCAGCAAATTCTGATAAAGGTGCATACTCATTATCATAACCACTACACACAAACAACAATAACAACAACGAAGCCTTATTCGTAACCACATCGGCATAATGTTTTATCATAAATCATGTTCATTAACAAATGATTTCTAAATCTTCCTATGTATATATGATGTTAATTGCGCAAACAACAAGGAAGGTAAAAAAATTAATTTTTTTAACAAACCCAGTGCATGAATTTAATGGAAAAGTGGGTGAGTACAATCAAGTTGTAGTAAATCACAGTTTAATGAGTGGTAGTGAACCCTATTCAAAAAGTAAGGAAATTAAGATGGAGATAACGATAACATAGAGAGATAGAGAGAGAAAGTGTAAAGGAGAATTATTAAGTAACACGAAAAACTCACCGGAGCTGAAGAATACAGAGATTGCGATCAAGAACGAAGAGAGAGAGAGAGAATTAGGGCACTAATGTGTGGAATGAAGAGTTGAACCACGGGAATGTTGAAGGGAAGTAAAACGCACCGTTTCGTTTTACACAAGTTATCTTCAAGGAGGATTATTTAATAAAAAAGTACTAAAATTATTCTTTTAATAATACTTATGATTTTTTTTTATTTTTGATAAATAAATTTTATTAACAAACAAGAAATACAACTTAAAGAGCAATATACAAAGCAAGGCTCTAATGGATGCTCAAAGTTGATGATTGGATTCCTAAGAGTGACACTTGTTGAAAGGTACAATTACGAATCTCGGAAGAGATTAATTCTTTACCAAAAATTAAACATTTGTATGTTGTATGACTGCCCCTCGACCCTCCCAACATGTGTTTCGCTTTCAAAAATTGAACATTTAACCCTTTTATTGTTCTTACAGATCTTTATACTAGTAGATCAATGCTTTGGTGATTATTGCTATTAGTTTAAGAAAACAATAAAATAAATGGTCTTATATTCTATGACATGGTATATAAAATGAGTTGAAACAATGAATTGTGGGACAGATTTAACCCTTTAAGTTGTTTTTTTAATCTGTCCTGGAACCAACTCATTATTATATGGGAGGTGTAGTAGCTTTAGTTTTAAATTGCAGTTATGATCGTTGATCGTAACTTTGCGATTATATTGTATTTACTGTAATTACGAACAAACATAAGGAAATGCCGCCATAGCAGCCACCATCTTGATCATGGCATGGTTGTGAAAATCATCAAGACGACAAAGTTGCATTGGTAATGAATAGAATGATATTAGCCTAAAGGCCAAGAACACAAAATATCTTAAGACAAACATGAACATTCCTATACGAAATGAATGCATTGATTGATAGGTCACTCAGTTAGGTTGTTCTTTTCACCCTTGTTTCTTTGAACTATTAAATTTCAGCATTTACCGGTTGAGTTTAAAATCTATGCACTGACAGTGTAAAGTTTTTTACACCGTCAGCACGTCATCCATCATTCGTTTGTATTACTTTTGTTTGAAAGTCAATAATAGTTAATAAATCAATGGTAGATAATTTACTGACAGTGTAATATACATATTAAAACCTTATTTGTTATGTAGTTTTCCTTATTATTGTAAGCAAGTTAAAAAGAGCTGCATTTGGGAATAATAAGCAGTAAAAAAATGAAGTGATGTAATGAATGTGATTTGTAATACAATATAGGTAAAATAATGAGAGAGGGTAAAAGTAAAAAAAAATACATGTGGTCTTGGGTATATATATATACAAATACCTACATATTATTGAACCTTTCTTTTTCACTTGTCATTCAAAAGATACAGATTGTAACAAATAATTTAAATCACAATAGTCTGTTACATATTTACTATTGATTCTTTAATCTCATCCAAGGTAATAGTCTGCAAGGCAAGAAATGTTGCATTTCATTAAGACAAGAAAATATATTTTAAGCAAAATTTGAATATAGATGTGCTAAGTCAAGATCAAGGAGAAAAAAGAAAGTCAATTATGACTAACACAACATAGAAAACTAGCTGCTAGGGGTGAGCAAGACCCGACCCTACCAACTCAACCGGTTTGGCCCGATCATGATCGGATTTAAATAAGGTCGGGTCTCATTAGATCTAGGGTTGAGTTCGGGTTCAAAAATTAGACCCAGATAATATTTAGGATCGGTAGGGGACAAGCATGACCCAACCCGACTCAACTTGTCCCATAGTCACTCACTATCATGTTTGTATGTGTATCTATTCAATTGTGTATAGAGTGATGACATCTCTTTAGTATAAAGTAATATTGATTCTCTAATTTTTTCATCATATATATATATATGATTAATAATATATATACATATATCATTTCATATGTCAAATTACATATCTATAATAATAAGTAAAACATTGAGAAGACTTTATCTTGAAGAGGTACATTATATTTAATCGGGTCTAGGGTCGGGTTCAGGTTCAAAGGTTGTCCTAGTCAATATTTGGGACCAGGTTAGCTTCGGGTCTAAGTTTAAAAGAATGACCCTAACAACATTTAGGGTCGGGTAAGGCTTACCCATGCTCACCCCTAGTTGCAACATGAGGGACAAAATCAAAATTTGAAAAAATTGAATGAAAGAATTACCTGTTCTTGGCCAGCAAAATCATTGTCAGGAGTGAGAAAGAGCATGCAATGGCACTCCTTCCTGCCAAAGTACCAAAGAAAATCACAATGAGGTTATTAAAGGAAATCTAGGTGGGGCAATTTGGGGCATAACTAAGAAGTTTCATAAAATAAACTTCCTTGATCCACATTTCTTGACAAACCACAAAAACAAAAAGTGAGTAAGGGATTTTATAGCACAAAAATAGTCCGGTAGAGTTCTGAACACTACGGTATTACTCCCGATATCTAGAGTTTCAGATTACGATGCTTTTGACCAAAATATTAACTAGGAAAAGGAGTCGGTGTTTGGGTCGCACCATATAACGGTGACATTGATGTGGTGGTGGCGGCGGCAGTGGTGTTTCATTGTGGGAATACATGGGGAAAATCCTGCATTATCTTATCCTGTTCATTTCTAATCCAGCTCCCCCATGAGATAGAAAATAGTCAAATATAATGGTGAACACGATACGGTAGGCAACAGGATAATCCGATCCCCTATCCTATCACGCTAGCTCAACAAACTCTGGGTTGTAATAGAATAGGACAAACTATCATATCTTGTCTCTCTTATCCTGTCAAGAATGATATGAGTCGTTTTCGGTAACTTATCGATACGATCCTAAATACACTAATTTAAACAAACATATACTTGTCGTAAAACTGGGTCCAAAATCGTAGAAGGCATGTATATTTGAGTAGTTATAAAGATGTCCCTACCTCTCTCTCATGGGAACACATGGGCAGTTCCAAAATCCCTGTGAAGCCTCAGCAGCTTTATCATCATAATGCCTAAAACAATGATTCAGAGATTAGAAAGCTAGAAGGCATTAATACTAATCGAACTTTCGTTAAAGCTACACTTGTGGAGTTAAAGGATGAAGAAAAAATATTCTGGGCGACGAGAAGTTAAAAGAACAAGTATATACCGGCAAGGGCAAAGCGGTGCACCCAATGAATCTTTATGGTCAGCCAACCCCTGTTTCAAAATGGAAATAATAAAAGGATAAAACATTAACACTCATTGTATAGTCTTCAATTGTGCAGATTATAGCTTAGAAAGATGAACTTATGGACTGAACCGTAATCAATCTTACCATATAACTTTTCCACAGTCAACTTTATATAAGTAAGAATTGGCACATTGCAGGAACAGCCCAATGTATATACAGGCCAAAGCAAATTCTAAGGTAAACCTTTATAATTGAATTAAGATAAGCTATATTATAATCTGCTAATATATTTTACCCGAAAAATAGTATGTCTCTTTTTCCTGAGAAGAGAATATAGCAATTAGCAATATTTTTTGGGTTCTAGCATCCTAAAGTATTAAACATAAGACCCTTTCTTTTAGGAAACAATATTAGCATATAAACTGTGAGTAGAATGTACCTTAATGACAACAGAAGTGACTCCCTTGTCGACACAAAAATATGTTCCCGACTTCCGGGCATATTGCTCTGAGAATTTCCTCATAATTTCAACATTTTTATCTGATGGTTCCACTGCAAGAACAAGCAAATTACAATCTCGTTATTAACAAATCACCAAAATTACAAGTACAATCATCACAATATCTCCACCATTTTCGGTTGCCATATGACTCTTAAGTAACATGATTTACGATAGAGCATTATGACATCGTTTGATTCATGTAGCCGACCCCACCTAGTAAGATAAAGACTTGGCCGTTGTTGTATACGGCTCTCAAGTCTTAACTAAATTATAATCTTAACCATTCCTTGTTCACGGGACATTTGGACTAGGTTACAAAAAGCTTATTTGGACTTTATACAAACAGCTTATGAAAATAGCTCATTAACATCTTATAAGCTCTTTTTTACCTTATTTCAATTATCTTTTCAAAAAATCTTGTGAAAATAAGTGATCATATAACTCTTGATTAAATTGTAAGCTTTTGAACTTATGAAAATAGCTTTTGAAAATAGATTATTACGTTACTATAAGCTCTCTTAACTTATTTCAATAAACTTATCAGACAAGCTTTTGAAAATAAGCTCTTTTTAGCTTATTTCACACATAAACACTAAATTAAGTTTTTTACCCAAACATAATGGGATTGTAAAGATTTCAAACTTGATAAACAGAAGAGTTATATAAAAACCCAATTGGTAATTGTAATCAAAATCAATTGCAGTACTAAGAAAAAGAAAATGGGAAAAAATATAGCATTGGAAATTTACCTTGGGCTCGAATGGCGGAGAAATTGCGGTGGCGCCGGAGATGGGTTACGGCGGAGGAAGGAATAGCGACGGCGAAGGTGGAAGCTTGTAAAGTCATCATTTTTTTTCTGGGAATAATGGTTTTTTTTGTGCTCTGTGTTTTTATGTTATTATTACTTCTTATAATTGAGTGAAAAATAGTTTTTTTTGTTTGCCACATGTATAGACTCGGAAACATCTATAAATTCGAATTCAAGTTCTTACTTAAGGAGAATTAAATATGTACCACTTGAACTAATGCTCGTTGGTCGTGTGAAAAATAGTTTTAGAAATAAGATTGAAAATATTTATTTATTAATTAAGGAAAAAAAACTTGATTTGGGAAAGTGAGAAATTTCTAGCATCTACCAATTTGTGAAAGTGAAAAATGTTTGACTTATTTTTTTTTTAAAGTCATCTTTGCTTTTATTTATTTATATAGAGTAAGATTACACTTTTATTTTTAAATTAAAAGTACAAATATTTATCTATCAATTAACAAACAATGATGTTGAGATTTCAAGTTCAAACCTTGATTGGTCAATTCATCTTCTTATCCACACTTTCACATCACAAGGAAATAATGCACGTTTAAATGTGATTCCATTAAAATGAACATTGCTTTTAAAAAACATTAAAGCAACCTCTACATGAATGTTGTAACAAATATTGTGAAACCTGAGTTGGACGTCAAACTAAAAGAGATCCTGTGTATTAGGTTTAACCAGTTTAAACAGTTAAACTGTTTGATCTGATCGGATGTTTTATACCTAATTAATAATTTTTTCTATAAATATATAATTATATGTAAGTGTAAAGTTTTATATAGTTAATAATTATCTATAATTATATTGAAGTAACATGTCTTCATCTTTTTTGGACCAGAGTCAAACAAAATATTTGAGTGGTGTTCTGATTTTTTAGTTTTTTAATTGAACCATCTGGTTTACTTCCCGAGTTAATGCGGTTGAATTAGGTTTAACACGGTCGGACCAGAATTTCTCCAGTTCAAAGCGGTTTAACCCTTATTCGGTTAAGACTTCAAACCAAAATCATTTTTAAGTTCAGTAAGCGGTCTGACTATACAATCTGATTTTCATAACGGTGGTTGTAACTATATTTAATTATTAACACTTAAAGTCTTAATATCACCTCTAACTAAGATAAAAATAGATAGATAAGATTAACATTAACCACAACAACTAATATATATTGAACCTTAGGATTTTGTTTGCAATTTAATTTTTAGAAAGGACGGAAGAGAAATAGAAAATTTAAGAGTCGTCTCACAAATATATATTTCATAATTTTAAAGTTTTCTCATTCCCTCTATTTCTCTAAAAAATCAATTTGCAAACATACCCGAGAGAAAATTTCATACATACTCACTTGATACATTACCAAACTATAGCATATATCGAACAAGGATACACCTAAACATTTTATGCATCAATTAGTGATAAATAAGTTTGTAGCACCATAATCATACAACAAACACATCACATGACATTATTTATGAGACACTTATTACCTTGACTAAACTATTATAGTTGTGGTGCTTCTACACCCCTCATTTTTCTACATCTTCATACGAGTTAGGATTCTCTATTAATAGAGAGGCAATGAGTACTTTTACATTTACACATAAGAGTAAAATTGTTATATCATTATATCTTAGGATGAAAATATCAAATAATATTATATTTTTACTATTGTTTTAGATGTACTTACATTTCCATTACTATTTTGGAGTATACTTTTAAGGTTAAAATTGTAACTCCAATAAAAACTAAAGGTCATGAATGTAATTGTCTTTTGACTTTTTAGTGTATTTTCCCACAACTTGTCTCTCCAGTAATGGAGAAGAGTCTAACACGATATATAATTGGGTAATCCTCTAATCTTTGTATTCAATTCAGAAATGAGAAATCAATTTAATAATGAGAAATATAGTTCTATTAAGTGAAAGCTTTGATTCTCATTCTCTTTTCTTTCATCCTTCTTGTTCATCAAGAAGATCTCTTTCATGGCTCATAATAAAATTATTTTTTCATTCAGTTAAGATCGTAAACCAGAACCATTTGATCAGTGGTCGGACCAGTCAAATTGTATCATGGTTCTCATAATATATATATATATATACACTAAAATCGGATCATCATTGAACTATTATTGGAATGAGTTTGAGTCTAAGAAATAACTCAATCAATTATTAGAAGAAAAAGCTCATTCAAAATATCAGATTTCTATCAAACAAACTCATCACACAAACTGTCCAAATATGTTAGGAAAAATGTCTTCTAAATGAGATTAATCCTTGTAAATTGAGAGTATGAGACATATCCACCTTTGGATTGTTGAAATTTTTAAGTACTTGGAAGGATTTTTGCATAGTGGCACAAAAACTTTATAACTCTAGGGAAAAAATCATGATTTGATCTATGATGAGAATATTAATGGAGAAATAGGGTGTCGTTAAATGTACGTTATTAAATGTGAATTCTAGCATAATCAGTATAGTCGATAATAGATCCGAAAATTCTACATCCATATCATATCTTCAACCCATATAACCAAAGTCATGAGAAATATATGATTGATCTAAGAATAAGAGAAGATTGAGTGATATTTCCTTCCCCAAACTTATAAACCTAAAACTTGATGGGATCAACACACATATATGTATATATGAATCATCTAAACATGAGAAATACATTGAAAAATAGATATAGATTCATGAAAACCAGATCAATACACACTCTCTCTCTCTAACAATACAAACACACATGATAACATAAGATAATATATAAAAAGTTTGGAAGTTTTCACTTTTCACATAAACCCTAGATATATTTTACATATCTAGATTCATGAACTTAACTTGGGAAAAAAAGGGAAGAAACCCACAGCAAAAGAAAAAGTTTGAAAAAAGTAAACACTATAAAGCAAATAAAGTAGAGTTGAAATTAATTAAATTGCACTTGATCTAGCAAAATAATTAATTAATAATCGGACCATGAAGCTTGATTCCCCAGGTGATGAAAGAAGTTGAAAGTTTCATGAATATAATGAAATGAAAGGAACTTATAATCAAAGAGACAATAGTACCCTTGTTCTTCATTCAATGCTCAGAAACTAGGTACAAAACAATGGTTGTTGCAGAGAGAGTGGTTTTTCCCTTGGACAAAAACATGTATCTGAAATTGATGAGTGTGTATTAATGAGAAATTCTCTTTTGTTTTGGTTTGTTTGATGCATGTGATGAAGTGTGAAGAGTGGTAGTAATGATGGTGCTTTTAGGTTTGTGGGGAAAGGGAAAAAGATGAAGTGGGAACAATGATGGTGATAGAGAACATAAGAGAGGGACATGATGAATGATTCTGGCGTTGAAATAGAGAAAGTGAGGTTCAAGGGTTTTTGTGCAAACCACTCTTTATCTCTCTATCTCACATTTTTTTGGTTTCCCACATGTATCCACGTACTGGAAGCAATCCTGTCCGAACTGGGAATATCCATAGGTATGTGAGGCTAACTCTCCCAACGGACATTTTTTCCATCCACAAGACTCGAATTTGGTTTCTTACTTAAGGGGAATCAAACATATACCACTCTTTATCTCTCTCTATAACTTCTGACATGGTACAAAGAGATGATAGAGGATCCATTTATCAAATCTAAAGGTCTATAATATAGCTAGCTATCTAAACTACTCCTATAAAGTGAATAATAATTTAAGAGAAAAATTGTATATACCAAAAGTATAAGAGTTTTATATACTTTTATTATTTACCATTCATATTTAATCATGGTTGAATTTTCAGAAGAAAAAAAAGTAATATATATAAACCATGAAGATATTATGCTTCTATATCAGAAACTGATATTCTAGGAATTTAAAGGGAGTGAAGTGGAGATTGTATTTCAGTTTCTCTATGGCTTTCTTAACAAATTTTTTAGCATGTATCCTATAAATATTTTAAAGGATTAGGTAAGTTATAAGATATATGGTAAAATATATCTGTAAGTAATTTTCTTATGATTATACAAATAAGTGTCTCAAATATATTGTTATGGGAATATTGAAGAAATCAAAATATTTAAGTGAAAATCATAATTATTAAATATAATACATTACTTTGCAATACAAAGTTTCTCATTTTTAATCCTTAAGAAAAAGTCATTTTTTATCATGTTCTTTTTTTTCTTTTAAGTATTTAAGATATACTGAATTATTATAACACTTTTACTCCTTTATCTTATGAATAATGCTAATGAATAGATAGGACAAATGGATTTTTTTGCTTTGCTATGTACAATTATATTGTCTTGAAAACCAAAGCCCACCACTTCCAAATTCACATGTGTTTTTATAGAAGTTTCTTTTGCAACCTTTTAGGATTAGGGTCAATGTTTAAAGTTTTAAACATTAACATCACTTAAAATTATCATTTAACAGTGTTTTTTTAGACACTTTCCTAACCCTCCTTATGTCAACTTTGATCTCTTTTATAGGCTTGATTTCATGACTAGACACCTAGACATTCTCAATCAAATCAAATTATTGTAATGCTGCACGTCTAAACTCCAGCCATTATTTTATTTTATCTTTAGGCAATATCATGAATTATTCTAAAAGTATCATCCAGCAATCAAAAATGTTGAACTTAATTTTTTTTTAACTTTAGTAGTCTTTTTCTTTTATCTTTATTAAAGAATCTATTTATACTAATGTTCTGAAACCTAAGCCAACATGAAAGATCCCGTATTAAGTTTAACCAGTTTAAATGGTTAAATCGTCCGGTTTGTGATTTCGTACATAATTAATAATTTTTATTTATAAATATATAGTTATATATTAATCTCTCGAATACTGAAATAGTACATCTTTATCTTTTTTGGATTGTAGTAAAACAAAATATTAGAACATTGTCCCATTTTTTATTTTTAAGTAAGCCGTCGGTTTACTTTTCGGGTTAATCTAGTTTAACCGGGTTTAACACAGTCGGACCGGATTTTCTCCGGTTCAAAGCGATCCAACTCTCATTCGGTTAAGATGGTAAACCACAACCGTTTTCATTTTCGATCAGCAGTCAGACTGGTCAGACTGTCCGGTCCGGTCCAGTTCTAACAACACTGATTTATACTTATTAACACAATCTTAAAAAAAAATTATCAGTCTTTATTTAACTCCAGTCATTATGTTTTTTTGTTGTTGCACAAAACAGGATATTCGAGAGATTAATCATTATTTTTAAATATAAAAATAAACATTTGTCTCATTTTAATCATGAATTGGGTAAAAAGAATCATTTGGTTAATTTGTGGATTTGAGTAAAATGGTTGTTTACAACTTTTATATTATATTATGTAACATTCTGATAGTGTATAAAATTCATACATTATATTTTTTTTTTCTCTGTAAAAAATTCCTATGGTAAAGAAATCTAAGAAGGGTAGTTGGTGGATCTTTTTTACCTTATGAGGGGCCTCACGTGGTTTTATAATAGTGGGTCAGGACAGAATGTTGAAATGTTCCTTTGAGAAGTTGTACAATCTTGACTTGTAATATATGAATAAGAATATGTTGTTTCAATCACGTGTATCAATGAAAATATATCATATAAACTATAAAATTAAATATTCAATATTTTTTCTCGTTTTTATTTCAACATCAGATACTTGTAAGTAAAAAGGATGCTCTTGTGAATCATATAGGTGAATCACAACACTGTTGCATAGTTGGAGGAAATTGTGGATGGCATAGACCTAAAGTTTTAGATTTAGATGAAAGGAAAGTGTAAGTAATGACCCTGTCTTGGTATGAATAGAGATCAGACCCATCTATGTGCCTGCAACATTACTATATTTGAGCCTAATGGAATTGGTCTGTGGCTGTTTTGGAATTTTTCCATACAGTACATGCTACTGTCTGCCTTTTTTATAGGATTGGGTTGCTGGTGTTTGGAGCTGTTGTCTTTTGTTTTGTTTTTTTCTTACATTCAGAATGTTAGAAATATGTTATTATATGAAGTCTCATATTATTAATGTTATATATTGGATTCAAGTCCCTTATTATAATGTGCGCAAAATAGAAACACCTCATGGGCAGGTGGGCTCATGATTGTGCTAGGGTTTGTAATCCTTATTCTTTAATAATATCTTAGTAGTCACTCAGCACTCCCGAGAATATAGGCACAATTGGACGAACTTCGTTAACAAATTCTTTTGTTTCTTCTCATATATTTGTTCTATGTACTTTATTTGATTACTTGTGGTCAACGATACGCATCGCTTCCGCTGCACCAACATCTTCCATTTGGAGTCTAAGTTTTTGTAGTTAATTTGGTAGTTAGTGGTGTGGAGTCTTATACAATGACCATTACTTTTCATGTGCCTTTGCCTGCTGTAAGTTTTGATCTTTGTTTGTTCTCGAAGTACATCTGTCGTCCCAAAATTTATGTCACTTCATATATCATCAATTGTAATTGTTTGAATAAAATGTATTGAAGTTAAAATTTTAATTTTTAAGCATTTTTATGACCAATCACAATTAATAACACAAAATGTGAGATAAAAGATTTTTTCTCATTTGTTCTATTCTATGCACCTCTAGTGCTTATCAACAAATTTGTTTACAAGAAGGTAATTGGTAAGTTCAAATGGATTGAGTACTCCTCTGGGTACTTAAGAAAATAAAGAATTTATACCATATATAAAAAAAAGGCAATCGACTCTACCTAGTGACATTAAAACTTGACAATTGTGATGTGTATAAAACAAGTGTTAATGTCCAATCCCCATGTGGTAATAATGCAGGTTACAGGTATGGTACAATTCATTACATATTAGTGTTTTTTTCTTCTCAAAACTGAGCATTTTACAAGGAGGAGAAACAAGAGATGAGAAATTTCTATTTCCAGTCCTCGTTTTTAACCTGTTCCTGTTCCTGTTCCTTGTGTTTCTTTTCATCTGTTTTGTTCTATTGGTACTCCTGAACTAAATCACTATACATTCAATATGATCAAAATAATGAACTCAAGTGTTTCCTTAAAGCAATGTATAGAAACAAGGTGCATGGTTGGTAGGGTAAATAGAATTACTAGGGAGTTGTGGAATGAAGAACAGCTTCATGATTAGTTAAGCTCTCCCATTTTGTTTCTTTCTTTTCCACTTTCTGTTTGGTTTTCTACTTCCTTCTAGAATCAGAATTTGGATTTAGTGCACTCATTAGAGCAGCCAGCAACTATGAGGTATAAGATGAAGATCGACTCAGATTCGAAGTTGTGTTTTGAATCCAATTCGCTTAGACTGGAACCTGAACTGTCTATAGATTTGTAGAAACTTGATCAGTAAAGAGTTGAATGTTCTGATTGTTACTTTAACCCACATTCAACTCTGATTGCTTCCAACAGTTCAGGAGATACAATGGGTCTTGATCCTCTTTCTTTTCTCACTTTATTAACATTTCTTTCAGTGCCAGAGGTTTCTCCTGCACCCCAACCCCTGTAAAGTATGACATTGCTAGGCTCCTGTGAGACTAGAACTGCACCTGTTGCTTGCTGCAAGAAAAGACGACGAAAACAAATTTAAAGATTTCGAGAATTATGATTGCCCAAGACGAGAAAGAAAGATTCACAGGGAAGGAGTTCAGCATACGCACCTCTAGTTTCAAAACGACTTCCTGAACTGAGGTCCCTTTCGCCCTGCCTTTGACATTAACTATGGCAAAAGGGTGCTTCTTGAAGTGAGTGTTTATTGTTTTCGCAACGCCAGTCACAGTATTGCTCTTTCCTGAGAGGTCAATGTTTCAATAGAAGAAAAAAATATATGGTATTCCTTCGAATTGCATAATTTCAGGAAAATACAGTAGTAATAGAAAACGAGGAAAAGGACAAGATTCAAATATTGAATAAGAAAATAGGGCTGAAACCAATACCTACGGCAAGGACAGGTCGCTTTTTCATCATTAAAGCCTGCTTTCTTAGAAGAAGCCTCTCTTTGTTGGAAAGATGTACAGATCTAGAAGGCAACTTGTTTGAACTCCTATTTATCATTGGCGCTGATGGTTCAGGATCACTTTTTGATGATGTGACTGACGGTTCTATTTCCTTGTTATTAGAGACACAATGCTCAGTCTCAACCACAGAATCACTAACTCCAGCCAACTGAAATGCACATTCAAGTTTCCCAAATCAATTTAAAAAATAAACCAGAACTCGAACATTTTAAAGGAAACCCTGACATCACAAGATGTTAGTCCAGGAGAGTTTTGTGGTCAGTCAGGAGAGTTTTATTTTCATCTGTCACGACGATAAAGTCCTTGCCTGTGTTTCTTTATGAATCAAACTGGCCCAAGGTTCTGGTTCATGTCGATAATCTTCACCATCACCAATCAGCTGAAGCTGCTGCTCCTGTATTCCACCATCACCAGTCAGCTGAAGCTGCTGCTCCTGTACTCCACCATCATCAATCAGCTCAAGCTGCTGCTCCTGTATTCCACCATCATCAATCAGCTCAAGCTGCTCCTCCTGTACTGGTTGCTGATTTTCAACGCAAGCTTCTTTAGGAGAATCCAAGTTTATGGAATTTGAACAAACTCCATCTTTGTCTTTGTCTGCAGCCTTGAATCATGTCAAAAACTATTTCAGAAATTTGCTAGTAACATCACTGGAATAATAATTCTTACTAAATTTCTACATTAAAAAACACTCGTGATATATTTCTATTCTTCATATTGCTTTTCTTTGTTATCATAAGAAATCTCTCAATTCATGTGCTAAAAATCATGGCTAAATAGGTAATTTGCAAAAGGTCAGAGTTAAGTCAAGTTAGTATTACTTGGATGGAAACATGCATCCCATTAAACACCAGGGAAACAGGGATGAGAGGGAAATGGAGAATTTTGCATTCTGAAATTGTTCTTTTGTACAAAAAGAGAAAATTTGCACTATGATAAAATTGAATTAGAGAAAAACAATTAACAAAGAAATATCTTTGGCACTACGGTATATATGTTCAGATCAATTGGAACACATCCACCAATATGTAAAAAATAAATAGATACAAATATTAGATACTTTGACTGTGTTTTTATACGTATTAATGAGTAAATGCAGTAGAAGAAGGCATGGAAATGTCAGTTCAACTGTTGGTCCTAAGCATTTATAATGGATTGTAGAAATAATATCATATTTAGCCAGAATGCTAATGCATATTTGTAATTCACCAAGTCAAGTAAACATGTGATAACTCACCAAGTCATGTGATAACTCTAGCCAAAAGGAGATCTTATAGCTAAAGCAAAACGTGATAACTCACCAAGTCAAGTTTTGTCACTTCCTCTATCTGCTTACTGTTGGCCTCCTTATCTTTATCCTAGTAAAGTGAATGATCCCATAATATTCCATGATTGAAAACGGAGGTACAAGTATTTCAGGAACATAATAATAGTGGTACTAATAAAAATAATAGCAGTAGTAATGTAACAATAATAATAATAATTAAGAAGAGGACTACTCACCAGTTGAAGTTTTAATTGGTTTATGTTCTTATCTAGCTTCAAAACATGAAGCTTCAATGACTGCAAGAAGAAATGATGAGAAAGGAATAAGGTGGTGATGCACATATCAAACAAATGCGATTCCAAAATAAAGAGGATGAAGATCCATGTCACGGTGTAGCGTACACTTTTAAAACACAGCTAGCAACACACCATTAGCTCCTTTAATCTACCAAATAAAAGGGAGTGTGCATTTTTTCTTTTAAAAAGTATTGTCACATTCTCATGTACTTGGATGAACTTTTTTAAGTAAAGGCTGACACATTAAAGTAACACATTTTTTAAGCTCGAGTTTTGATCATCCAAAAGAAGGTTTGTTACAACATAAAAAATGCTTCTCAAATTTACCTCCAAACATAAAATAGCTTTAACTTTTTAAAAAACTTCAGGCAAACCAGCCTATAATCATCACCTCTTATATGTGGCTTAATACCTCTCCCACCCAACTCCTTTATCTCTTTTTACAAAAAGGAAATATAGAAAGAAATTAGCTGATACTCCTATGCGAATACAAAATAACAATGACAGTCTTACCTCCCGGCGCTGTGCCTCTATAGAACGCTTCATTGCTGCCCTTCTACTTAAAAGTGTTTGAGGCCTCAAAGAAGCAGGCCTAATATAATTCTTTCCTCGATACACAATGATTGCATAGCCCCTTCTCGCTCTCTCTACTGCAACTAATATTCCACCACTTTCTGCCTCCAAGGTCCGTGCTATCTCATAGACAAATTCCAGGCTTCCCGGTTTACACAGTACCTTCACAAGTTCCCTATACTTCCAATGAAGATGCATGTTTTCCACAGTTCCATCATAAACCCCTCGTCTACCTGAGAACAGTGAGAGGATGTATCAGGAATATATTTTGAATAAGTAATTTAAATAGCTCTAGAGGTCCCATTCGTTTTCTTCTAAATTATGAAAGATCCAAGACTGAGTTTCAAACATCATATTCTAGAGTCACCTAGTAACAAGAAGGGTTTCATCTTCAAGCCAATCCTCCGCAACATGTATCTCTCTTCTTCAGTGATACCCTCTTTATCTATTTCCTGTTCTTGGAGGCTCTCTGTATTATTCAGTTCGGCTAGAAGTTTTTCAGCATTTGTTTTTCTTTCCAATGCCTATATGTGAAATCAATACCATCTGTAACTCCAACAAATAATCTGAAAATCAGCAAATTAGAGCTTGTTGATGAAATCATACCTCTGACAACCTGATGCTAGTCTTTTTAATAGCTGCTTCAACGCCGGCCAACTTTCTTTGTTTAGGGACTGCTGTATCTTTCTGGAAGGCCATACCATTTCCTTCTGAATCACACTCTACAGTTCCATGTTCCAGGTTTGGAGTGACAGTAACTGATGAACTGTTCTGAGCCTTCAGTTTATCCTTGTAAATTCCAATATTCCTCCGCTTTTCAATTGCCGAAGACACTGCAGCTGGCAAGAAGTCCTTTCCTCTATAAAATACAATGAATTCTCTATCTCGAGCAAGTAGAGTTCCCCCAGTCAGATACTGCAGAGATGTAGATCTTTTTACTATACTAAAATATGTAAGCTATTACAGTTACATAAAACTTAAGAGATCTGTTTACTATACATACAACTGATAGTGCATCATTTTTTTAGCCATCTTTTTCAACAAAAGGAGAGAAAAGAATAGAAGAAGCCAACACTGCCAGTTTTAAACATTTACGATAAATATTCGAATTGTAAGTCTAAGTTTCAGAAAACTTTATAAAGTTATACGAAAAAACAAAAGCTGACCTTCAACTCTTCAGCCATCAACTCACTATTCGTATTCTGGACACCTCTCTTTATAGCAATCTTGGCAATCTCACATCTTTCCCAGAGCTTAATAATTGCAGCAGCCAATCCTTGATGTTTCCTGTTTCTACCTGTGAAACAAAAGTGATTAAAAAAAGGCAATTAAACCCATTTTTTTCAGACAATAAAAAGTATGTCAAACTCACCCAATGCAAAATGGCATGGTAAGGGTCTGGCAAGTCTCCTCATTGTGGTCATCTCATCATCTGTTAGTTTAGAGCTCACACCATATGGAAGAAGGCGAAAAGGCTTCCTATATCCAGGAACGACAGCAGGTAGAAGATCAGCATCAATGGGTAGAGGGTCATATCCCCACCAATCCGTAAAACGAGGCCCAAGCCCTACTAACAAGCGGTCAGCATCTTCTGCAAGCTCAGCCTCACCAGGTAGCTGAAATCGTACTTTATTGGGGGAACCAACACCTTCTATTAAAGCCGGTTTCGCTGAATTGAAGTTTGAACTCTGCTCAGCAGATGTTGCAGAATTAAATTCTGATGAGTGGCTCTCTCTTATATCACTATTTTGGTCATCACCATTCTCCGAATGTTGCAAAGCGTCATCAGTATTGTCATTTCTCGAAACTTTATCTGATATGAAGTAAGGATACTTATAATCAGCCCCTCTGTACAATATTAACTTAAATCCAGATCTCCAAACAACAAGACCTCCAGTTTTTCTCTGACAATACAAAGAAATAGAAGCTATAATCAGATAACAATAGTGTTTGTTACACATCTCTTCACATCAATGTGAGGTAACAACATCACATTGCAGGTTCTAGTGTTATTGGCTACAATGAAATAGGATTATTCGTCCGATACATGTCCGGATACATGTTCGGATTAGGGTTAAATTTTAGAGAAAAATCACTCTTCTGAAAGCGCTCTCGGTAAAAGGAATTCTTTCTGATTCCCCAGAGTATCCTTCCACCAAATAGGCGAGAGACTAATCTCATCAGGTGTCCTAGCAGGGGGCAACTTCAACCCTATCTTTTCCATATACATGAATTATGGGATCAATCAAATGCTTAAGTGACCCAATCCCCTTCATCTTATGCTATTTTAAATCCAAATTAAGCTAATCCAAATAATTAGATTATAAGCTATTTTTGATGAAAAGTAAATAACAAAGAACAAGCAATGATGTATCTCCATAATAAAGCTGATTTCAATTCTCATTTCTCACAATACTAAAATCAATCAAAACCTAAAACAAAAACAAATTTCAATTATTCAAATAAGTTAAGCCATTACCTCCAACAAATCATGAGTCCTTTTCATATTCAACTTAGAAATATCCTCACAAACAATTCTCACAACTTCAACACGCTGCCACCGCTCATGAATCCCATTCACAATCCCCTCTGTGATTCCAGCTTTCCCAACCTTCAGCTTCTGCTTCATCCCCAACCCTAACCCTAACGTCGTCAACCTACGAATCTCCGATTTCGACAAATTCAGCTCCGCCAGCGTCGGAGCCCTACTCTCCTCAACCTCCTTCTTCTTCTGCTGCTTTGCCACGCTGGCAAGCTCATTCTGCCGCAGTAGAGAAATTCCGGTGCCCGGAACCGGGACCGGGTTGTCGAACGTGCTCCAACTTGAGTCGATAGTGTGGCCAACTCGGTACTTGGGAAGTTGGTGTGGTAAGGGGACGAAGATTTTTCCGGCGGCGGTGGTCGGAGGAGGAGTTGCGGTGGCGGTGGCGTCGTCGGTGATGCCGAGGGAACGGAGCTTTTCGGCGATGCGTTGGATGGCAGAGTTGGGGAGGGTTTGGGTTTCGGATGCGGAGCTCCGAATGAAAGATATTCGAGTTCGGGTTCGAGTTCGATTTTGGAGAAGAAGGTTAGGAAAAGGTAATGATGAAGAAGAGAAAGTGAAAGAGTGAGTTGAAGGAAGCAACATTTCTCATGGATGATGATTTGAGATAAGAGAGTACACTAAAACCTTTAACTTCTTTGGATATTTTATGTCTCATTAACATATGATATTTTTCATTAAAAAAATAATGTGTCAATTGTTTAATTTTTATATACTCTAATTTTCTCATCTATTATTTATATTTTATTATTATTTTTATACTATTAATATATATATTACATTTTTTTATTATTATAATCAATCTATTATTCATACTATTAATTTTGAGTAATACTGAAACTTGATGCAAGATTGATACACGTTTTTCAAGAGTGATTTTCTAAAAAGAGGGAAAAAACTTTCATATGAAAAAGATAGGGTTTTTTAGAATATTTGAAAGAGTTTATTTTCATACCTTGATATTTTTCAAAGAATTCCTTTTTTGAATCTTAATCATTCATATTCATCTCTGAGTTTCTGAGATTCATCAAATGGGTTCTAATTGCTAGTGTATGATTAGCAAATTGCAGGTGCAATAGAAGTTTGAACACATCTTTTATAATCGGTTTGTAATTTTTTGTGAGGGTGTGAGGTATCACCTAGTCGGAAGAGAGAAATTTAGGTCAAATTCTAGGTTGCGGTCAAGGTCCAAGAACAGGAGCCATTAGAAGTTAGGTCCAAAAGAATTCTTGGTGAAAGATGTGTTTTTTATAAACATTTTCTTTCTTCTAGTGAAGCAAATCTCATAAGATCAGAAGGGGTGGTTTGGATGTAGATTGCATGTGGATTAGCAATCGAACAGGATAAATCGGTTGTGTTATCTTCTCTCTTACCCTACTCTTTTACTTATATTTGATAATATTCATTTAGAGATCATTGCATAAATGAATCTTCTCTGTTAATCACTTTCTGTAATGTGTTTAAGAACATATTAGATTAGTTTAATCATTACTTTCTTGTTGCACCAAGAACCAAAAGATTTTCAAGAAAATCATCAGGTTAATCTTCATTTAATCAATTAAGTTCAGTGATGTACTAATTAATTAAACAATCATTTTTTATATATAAACTATTACCTTTTGAGATTATCTTTTGTATTTTGAGTCGAGTTTAATTGTTATTTGAACTACCTATTCACCTCCTACGAGGTGAAGTTAAAGTCTTTGTTAACCAACATATATAATGATAGAACAAGATAAACTATATATAAATAATATCCTTCAAAATCAAATCATATATTGACATATATAATCGAATAATAATATCAATGACAATCATAACAATAACAATAAGAATAAAATAGCAATAACATTCTATTATTATTTCTTATCTTAACATTAAAATATCTTCCTAAAGTAAATTGATTATATCAATATACTTATTTTATCATAAAATAAAACTATAATATGTAGTTCCAAAATTAATTACAAAAAAAATAGTATTTTTGGGATGTTATATTTCTCTTCTCCATAAATAAAATTTCATCCTCAAAATTTGATGTTGTTATTTATTTAAAACAATTCTAGATACAATAACCTCAACTCATCCTCAAGCTCCCAAGTAGTCTTCTTCAAGGAGACATGTCCCAAACAACTATTACAAAAGTGATTCTCTTAGTTAAATCATCAATCACACATTTATCTTTCATTGGTGGTACTTTAGCTTTTGTCAAAATTCTTAAGAAACTTAAATTGTGATATTTCTCTCATGTTCAATTCTCTTTTATGAAACAAATATTTAAGACACTTATTGTCACTAAGATAATTGTCATTTTAAAGAGATCTGAGTTCAGTCCTGAATAATATTTTTGATCTCCTCGTCAACAAAATTTATTGTGAGAGCAACATTATCTAAAGGATCTAATTAATTGAAGGGAACACCATGAAGAGTAGGACGATTCCTGTTTCGTTCAGCGAATAAGTATTGGAAATGATTATGAACTCCTCGTGTGACGCCATGGACATCCTCTATCCATTGGCCATGAATTTGAAGACCTTGGTAAGTTTTAGTCTTCCTTCAACTATTCACAAGCCCATGAAAGTATTTAGAATTAATATATCCTTCCTTAAGCCATATGAGCCTAGATTTGTGAAAAGATTATGCTGCATCGACCTTGCTTTCCATAAGTCTTCCCAAAGATCAAATCTTTTAAGTTCATCTTCATTAAGGCCCATAGATTAATCCTTAAGATCAAGCTCACGAATCTCACATGAAGCAATGTCTATTTTTTTTATCAATATCCCCAAAATGCTCCTTATTCCAACTTTTCAAAATGCTTTTTAAATGCTTGGGTTTCTCCTTAAGAGAAAACATTCGCCAACTAGAAAAATGAAGCCCATCAAAATTCTGCTCAACAAAAGTTTTAACATCCTTATCCTTGAATCAAGCATTGATCGCTCTAAAAGGTTTAGGTCCCCAGTCTTGTTTATTATTAGAGAGAACAACAACACAATGATCATAAACAAAAAAATTTAAACCTTTATGTACCAAAGAAGGTTGTGTAAGAGTCCAGTCACTAGAGATCAGAAATCTGTCAAGCCAACTCATAGTCCTACCATCACATTTGACCCAAGTGAATCACCTTCCCGCAATGGGGAGATCTAGAAGATTCAAATTATTAATGTAGCTATTAAAAGTCTTGCATTTCCTTAGAGCGACCATGTTTTTCACAACCTTTTCGTTCCTCAAGCGACTTAATAGAGTTGAAGTTCCCAGCGAAACACCACGTGTTACTGATAGATTCATTTTTCCATTGTTGAAGTTCGAGCCAAACTTGTCGCTTCTCTTTGTTGTTTCAAGGACAATAAACATTAATCAAGTAGCAAATCTCATCAAACACCGAATAATTGCCAATGACACCAAGAAAACCATTCCCACTTTTTATAGAGATTTTTTGAAATTTGTCATTTCTCCAAATTCTAAGAAGTCCTCCAGATTTACCAATTGAGGGTGGAAGCCCCAATCGAAATCAGAACCATCCCAAAGATTTTTACATAAATTATAGTCGATCAATTCCATCTTGGTTTCCTGAATACAAAGAAAATCAATATTATCCTTCCTGACCATGGAGTTCACAACCCTCTTCTTTACAGCTCCACCTAATCCTCGCACGCTCAAAGTATATAACTTCATGGATAAACATCATTCTCCTCCACCTTGTCCCCAGCTTCAAATTTGATTCCCTTGTGATGTTGATCATACTTCTTATTATCCATATCACTGCCAGCCTTATTGAAGAAGGGAGATGTAGAGTCTTCATACCATCTAGATCTGTCTTAGAACTTCATTTTTTAGTGCTATTGGATTAGGGCATTCATACATGTTACATTTATTTAGAAGTGAATAATAGATTACACATGACTGATAAATAATATACTAACAGTGAGAAAAATTGTATGCACTAGTAGTATAAGACAATTATATATTGTCAATGCATCATTCACTATTCATTTTCAATCATCATTAACTCCTAAAAAAAGTAATACAAATGAATGGTAGATGATATATTGATTACACATAAATCTTTACACTAATAGTATATTACACTTATATTATAAATAAATAGATATTACACTTACGTATAAAACTCTCACATCTATATCTACTATATAAAGCCAAAACTTGAAATAACTATCACCATGATTCTATTTTCCTATTTTATCCTTAATATTTTTTATTTATAAAGTAAAACCATATAATATTAGATAATTATAATTAATACATCTCACTTTAAGTTGAATATTATAAAATAAATACAAAAATTATAATATGAAGTACATTCAATAAAAACATTTTAATTCTCTAAAATAAAATAAAAAACAAATTTAATATTTAATATCATAAAATAAGAATACGAGTCGGCAGATACGAAATGTGTGTCAACCCGTCTCTTTCTAAACTCCCTTCTCCCTCACCTACCTCTTTCTAAACTACCTTAGCTGTATGGGCAGAAAATAATATAATGACATGATTGTACGAAACCACTAATAGCATCATTCCACATACTTATGAGAATGCACGTCTCAATTTTCTCATTTCTATACATGTGAACTATGAACCCACTCTCTCCTTCTTACACTGACACGTGTCACTCCCACGATGGCTTTATCGGTTAAAGGTCGTTGAAACATTGATGAGTGAATCTTATGAATCCGATTCTTCCTCCTTTCGCTTCTCACAACGTTAATTGACATCTTCATAAGTAAGTTATCATTCAATCCTATGGTTTTGTATTTTTTTTATTTACTCTTTTTAAATAATGTTTGTTGGGTTCTAATTCACATTTTTATTTGGGTTTGTTGAATTCAATTGAATTGAATTAACAGTTTGAATTGGATAGGGTGTTTAATTAAATCCCACGGTGGAAAATGGTGGCGCTGAAATTTTCACGGCGGGTGGAGTGGTGGCGCAACATGATGTACCCTGTGCGAAGGGTTTGGGCCGGCATAGCTATACGGTTTGGGATTAGAAAACCTGGTATATATATATATATATATATAGTCCTTTGTCATCTTTAGTTTCTATATTGTTTGGGTTTTAAATATAATTTTCAATTTATTATCATTTTTTGGTACTACCAAGATTATCTTATTACCTTTTTTTGTAAAAAAATTAATCTTTTTGGCGTTCGTGGATGTTCCTCCCAACAAATATTGCTCACAAAAATCGAATTATCGACCTTAGGGATCCGGTGGGACCTTGCATCACTATACCAACATTGTGTTGTTAATCTATCATCACTTGACTTAGTGGGAAAAATTACTTTTATTTTTATTTTCACTGAAACCATGATTTTATATTTGACTTAAAATCATGTTCTAACACAATCTACTTAATATGTGGAAATTTTAATGCAATTACAAACTTCTTCTTTTGTTGAAAATAATACATTTACAATCTTGGTTAGTTAGAATGTTTATTTATATAGTGGATTAAGATATTCTAATGTGAAATAGTTGCAGGAGTCTCCACCCTAAAGTTTATCAATGATCTTAATCAAATAAATGATTTAGGAGTCTATATTTTTGTTGATGGTGTTACAATATTTTGTGTAATGAAATTTGTATTTTTGCTAGATTTAGAAGAGACTTTGGAAAGATTTTTACCTAATTTAGTCTTCCAACTATGCATAAGGGAATACTTGTCAAAGATAGGAAAACAAATGTAGTTTTGATTTGGATGTGTTTAGAAGTGAAGTGTTGAACTGGACCAAAGATCAAATGTTCGATTCCTTATAGCAACACTTGTTAGGAGGGACAGACATATATTGCGAAAGAGATTAGTTTCATACTCATAGGATGAAGAGATAACATTGGTTATGTAAAAATACAATGTTATAAATTTTAGGCAAATATGATGTTATGATTTTGTTTGCACAATTATGATGGAGGAGAAATGGTGGTAGATTCTTGAAATTTTAGGGAAATATGATGTTAATAAAAGTAAACATGAATTCTTTACTATTCTTCGTATATTTGTATCTAGTACGTATTTGATAATAATATTATATTGTTACATACTTACATATCTATTCAAATATAAATAAATTACAAATATGATATTTTTTGGATATTCTCTAATAGTCTTCAAATGCTTTATGATAACACTCCATACATTCAAACTACTGAAACCACCATACACACAATGAATGAAGTAGAAGACAAAAATTTAACATTCAATCTACTAAGTAGAATTACATGTAGAATGATGAAGAAATGCATGTATATAATGATCAACGATTAAATGAGATCGACATTATTCCAATTTTTGGCAATAAGGAATGATTTTTATGATAATATGATTTTCATTTTATATTTATGATCTCTATAATATATGTTTTTTAGTTGGAATTTCATAACATCAATTGTATATTTATTATCTTATATGAATTTTATGTGCATGTTATATATGTATCTCAAACATCTTATATATAGTAATTTTCAAAAATGTATGCATTGATGTATGTGATACCATGTATAGTATATATACTCGTACATGTATCGATACTTCACAACAATAAACAGTCTAGCTCTGAAAAATTTTCTAGTAATATTTTTAATGCTAAAAATTTGTTGGAACATTTTCATTTGGTTTTATCTTATGATTTGGGAAACATGTTACATTTTTTTTAAAGCAAATGTGCGAAAGCACACAACATATTAGCCAAAGGAGAACATTCAAGTTACAAGTTTCTGAATCTATAATTTGGAAGGCCTAATAAGTTCCTATTGAACTCATTAAAGATGATCGTAGGGATAGAATTCGATGAAGAGTTTGTTCTATATTTAGTCGCATTAGATGTCAACTTATCAACATAATAGTTTCCTTCTCGATATTCGGGAAACATGTTACATTGATAGCAAGTATATTTTTATTTTCAGGGCTTCTAAAGCTACGACATGAAGTGAGGGCATGTGAATATGAAGATATTCATGTGATGTGGGAGATGCTGAATAGAAATAATGAATCAGAATTTGTTCATTCTTCTATGAGAAGTAATAAGAAGAGACATTATTGGAAGTTTTTCAAGTGGGCTTGGTGTGCTACTCCATATATTACTAGCTCCTAAATCCTAATCATGCTGCAACCTTTTCTTCTCTTCATGGAAAATATAATATTACCATGCTTTGTTTTGCTTCAATAAGATATCAACATTAAGAATGGATATAGTTAAAAATGGTATATATATGTTCAATTTTTTATGTGATTCATCATCTTGGTATTTTCAAATAAAAATTCTTGTATTGCTTTAAGAAATTCATGAATCATATCTCAGCTTTGTGTTGTATTTCTTGGTTTTGTATAAGGTTTTGATTTGGGTTCCGCAACCATAACTATGATTGTAATATTAGGATTTTGATAGTTTTTGCAATGACTATATTAATCACATTTTTCACAATTACATTCAAACACAATATAGTGATGCTCGCAGTTTAAAATCATGATTTTTAATAGTAGACAAGCTACTTGAATTATCTACATAAAAAAATACTAGAGTTGCTATCATTAAACTACAAGGCGGCTTACACGAGCAATGACTACTTATCCATGAGTTCATGGGTTCGAGTCGCGTGAGGCTTCCTTAGGGGAATAAAATATTACAGGAAATATTTAAGTTTGTGGGTGGCACACTCAATGTATTCATGGGTCCGAGGTCGCATGTCAGGGCTGAGATGTTATATTAAAAAGGCGTAGCTTAATAATAACGACTCATGAGAATAATGTCTATTTGTCTCTAAGATCATGGATTCGAGTCACGAGAGACTTCCTTGTGGGAATAAAATATTGCATGAGATATTTAAGCTTGTAGGTAACAAACTCAGTATATTTATGGATATGGGGTCGCATGTCAGATCAGGGTATTACATATGATTTATCCAACAAAAAAAAAGTATTTGTAAAAAATCAATATTAAAAGAGAAGGTAGTTTAGCATAAAATGACATTGATGAAAGGTCTATAATATATTATTGTTGTATTACTTTTACAGGTACATATTTGGTTTAACTTGAATGACAAGCCAAGTCTATAGAAAGTGGTGGATCAGATAAGGAACCATTTATAATTCTACTAGCAACCCATTTATTTGCTGCTTCAGAATAATGAATCCCATCCCAAGTAATGTACTTTGATGGATCATTACATAAACGAGACTTATCTTTTGTATTTACACCACAATCAACTATGGGACTTTCTATTGTTCCACAACAAAATTCCATTGGATCAGCAAAACCTATAATCACACAATGCAAACATATAATTCATTTTGTCAGTGTCATCATTTTGAAGTTGTGTTTCAATAAGATATAATGTATGGTTATTAGGGGTGAGCCGGATCTGATCCTACCCGCTCGGCCCGGACTTGTCCCATTATTACATACTCTTCATGTTTGTGTGTATTTATATTTAATTATGTATAAAGTAATAATATCTTTTTGGTCGATATCATCTATTCTCTAATTTTTCAGCATATATATATGATTAACAATATATATACATATATAATTTCATATGTCAAATTACATATTTATAATAATAAATAATAATGAGAAGAGAATAGTTTACCTAAAATGGATGTACATTATATTTAATAGAATCTAAGGTTTAGTTCAGATTCAAAGGCTGAGCCGATCGACATTTAGGGTTGGATTAGTTTAGGGTCTAGGTCCGAATCCGAGTTCAAAAAATGACCTAATCAATATTTAGAATCAGGTAAGGGACAAACCTTACTCAGCCCAACTTGGTCCATACTCACCCCTATTCGGCTCCGATTTTAATTGTTGTTGTGGAAATTTTCAAAAGGGTAATATATAAAACATGTTTATAGTACAAATCTTAATAAAATTAGGAATGAAAATTACCTAGGCTCTTTGCATTTTTGGTCAATTCATATTTGGCGGAGTAGATATCAACGTAGGTAAACTTTGCATCAGGGAACTTTTTTCTTAGGTCAACAATAAGATCCTTAAGTTGCTTGTTAAATTCTTGAGCAATTTTATTTTCAGATATTCTACAACCAGCAGAATCTGTGTCTTCAGGAGTTGGCTTATACATTTTATTTGTTCTTGGTACACAACCCCATGATCCTGTATTATGTATCCAAAAGAATCTAGCTCCTTCATTGTATAGTTGCTGAAACAAAACCATATACAATGTTAGATAAAGGGTTTACTAGCTTTAGCAAAGAAAATAATTAAAGAAATGTTGTTTAGAAACCAAAATTAATCATGTTGTTAATTAAATACTAGTGTTTGTGATAAGATAGAGCCTTCATTTTTTTTTGTACTACTAAAGGTATCTCTTATCTTTTGGGTAAGGAACTAATCTCATTCGGGGTGTGACTGTCCTTCCCAACAAGTATTGCTTTTAGGAATTGAATTTTTGACATTTTAGTCATCGTGGAGATCTAGTAGAGTCTTACATCACTAAACCAACTTCTTATTGGTAGATAGAGTCTTCATTTGATAAAATTAGAAACATGGCAATGATCATAACATATGTTGTTATTTTTATATTTGATAAATTCTTAGTCAATAAAGAATTGGGCATTTTATGTTTTAATTTCTTAAAAAAGTATGTGGTGGGAGTCCTTGAAATTTTAAAACATTTTGTTTTAAATCCTTCCTATAAGTCAAAACAATAACATGACACTGCTTAATTAACTAGAAACCTAATAATGATCATGTTGTTATTTTTATATTTGTTAAAATTCTTAGTCAACGAAGAATAATTATTTGGCATTTTATGTTTTAATTTCTTAAAAATGTATGTGGTGGAAGACCTTAAAATTTTCAAACTTTATGTTTTAATCTTTCCTATAAGTCAAACAATAACATTTCAATAAACCATTTTTCATGTTAACAATTGTTATTAAGAAACATGATAATACACTTTATTTGTTAGCTAACAATACAAACTAAAAGAACTAAAAATCTTATATTTTAAGAATTGTTCACATGAATCGAATTTTTAATTTGTTGGTCATTCTGAATATTTAATTGGGCTTTACCCTACTAGATCAATGCCTTAGTGGTCGGAATACCCAAATTAGATTAAAAAATTCAATAACATTAGCATTATCCAATATATAAAATACTTATTATAATTTTCTATATGAAACAATTTAACTACTAGCAAGGCGTTGATCTAGTTGTATAAGGTCTTACTAGATCGATAACCAAAAGGTCAAAGATTCGATTCCTGGAAACGACTAACTGAATACACTCGGTAGTACCAAAATCTTAAATGTTTACCTGCACTCCTTGGGAGAAATTGCCCAATACACTAGGAATAGATGCATTGATTGCTTGATAATCATTATTTGATGTGAATAAACCATATGCTAGATCTAGTTGACCAATATCAATTGTGTACAAAGCCTTGTTGAATTCCACATTGGGTAGCCTAGCTCTAACAATTGGATCTAATACCATAACATACATAGAGAGGAATATTATATTAGAGATCATGAAAATAAGGAATATATATATATATATATATAACATTAAAGAACATGAATAAGAGGAGCAAAAATGGCTAGTTCTTTATAATATTTAAGAATAAGAGGAGCAAAAACTAACCAAAAGAGACTCCTTTATAGAGAGCTAGAACCCTTGATTTGAATTGTATGAATTGAGATATTTGAAGAGCAAGGTTGAAGGGACTAGGACCCTTAACAATAGGGGCACCACCTGTTGCAAAGTTTGCCCCATATTTGTAGGTTGATCCAATTGAATCCAAATATGCATTCACGTATGGTAGCTTCAAATTTTGAGCTATATATATTCAAAAACACATGAATGAGAGACTTTAATGTACAAAATATGTTTTGACAATTTACATGAAAATGTATATGCAATCATGAATGAGCTATATTATTTGAACAGAAATTTCTAAAATTTTATTTTTTACCTAATATATTTTTATTTATATTCTCTTTCACTTTTTATCGTCTTTTAATCTAGGCAATGATTCAAATTGTAAAATGCATCATGTGATCAACTGCAATATTATGGTTTCGACGACCGCTACAATCTCATCACGATGTAATTGCATTGTAACAATGAATCATAATGATGTGGCTACATCGGATTACAACGCAACCACATCAGACTGCATTTGGACTGCATCGAATTCAAAAATATTTTTTAATCAAAAAATAATTTATGCCGCAATCCACATCACAACTACCACAATCACAATAACTGCAACCATCAAAATATGCATCTAAAATTTCAAATAACATCATTTGATCCCCAAATTTTTATGTCATAAAATTTTGAGTTTGGTTAATGTCCACCGATAGTGTATATATAGTTTATCATTCATATAATCATATTTACATAAATGATAGATAATTCTATTTTCTTTAAAACATTATCCATAAGAATTGGTGTTAGATGAAAGAAGAAAATGTTAAAAAATGTAATAAAATTTAGAGGTTGGTATAATCTTACTAATGAAATCTATGATAAGACGACCATCACAATTCCTTGTTGGAAAAATTAATCCAGGAATGAGTTCTCCATTGGGAGGATTAATAGTTGTATATGCTGAAGAAGTGGTTCCTGTGTCTGAATTTGAATCACCAAAGTTGTAAATTGCTGAATAAAAACATTTAGGTAACACATTTTCTCCTCTCACTTCTATCAATAAACCTATCAAACCAAAAACAAAACACCCAACTATGTAACTCGCTCTCTTAGAATCCATTGTGTTGAATGCACAATCCTTCATACAAAATGCTTATTTATAACATAAATAAAAGTAATAAGGAATTAAAACATTGTAATGTTGACTCATTATAATATTTTAAATGGATATAATTCGATGAATCCAAGAAAATTAAATTCATCCAAATACATTCATCAGGACTAATGAAATTAAATGTATATAATTTAATGGATATTCATTAATATATTTCTTTAGATGAATATTCATGAATATATTCATTTGGATGGATATACCATACATCCAAAAAACAAACATTAAAAAAATAGTGTTCTTTGCTTTTCAATTTCAATGATTATCTCAACTTTCACTTTTTTTATAGTTTTCTCACTCTCACTTTGAATAAATTCATATCAATTGTAGAACATATAGATATAGTTAATATTAAAAGTTTGTTCTTAAGTATATAATATATATATATATATAAAAATATCTGTTAAAAATTTACTTATAGAAACCTTAAATGTCTTGTAAAATATTGTAAAAATTATTTTTTTAAGTTCAGAAAATTTCTTAATTTTTTCCCAAAAATGTGATTTTAAAATTCCTTTTTTTTAAAATATGGTTTTAAAAATTGTTTTTTTAAAATGGTGATTTTTACAAAATTATTGTCTTCAAAAAATGTCTTTAGTTTTAATTAAAAAATCATATGGATTATATATTCATACAAATCTATGAAAATTGATACATGGGTGGATTGAATAGATTAGATTTCATCTATTAAATTTGGTTATGGATGAATTTAATAATTTAAAATATGACTTAAATAGATTTATATGTATTGATGTATGACTTTTCAACCATTAAAATCTAAATACAAATTTATCCATTTGTCACCCTTATTAAAAATCTCAACTAACAAACCCTCCCAACAACATCCAAAATAAAATAAAACCCAAGAGCCAGATTAAAAAGTATATACTTATAATAACAATTCAAACTTAAAATTGTATTTAAAATCCATTCAAAGACATATTAGTCAACTTGTGTTTTTCTATAAACTAAATCCAAGATTTAAATTTAATATTATTTACTATCTCTTACAAACTTGCTTCCTTGTCAATGTCTTATTCTTCTAGCTAGCGCATTCATTGGGTTTGAACGTTTTGAACAAGTAACAACAGTATATAATAATATTAGTATAAAATATTTACTGAATATAGTATACAATAAAAAAAAGATATTAATACTCAGAATATATAACGTTTAATACATCTTAGATAAAATATATTAAAATATTCAATAACGTGTTTACCTTTTGCATCTATCTGCATTTGAACGTTATTAATATTATCAATGCATCAATAAATGTTTTATATATTTGTTATAATTTTGAGGTGTTAACTTTGACAAAATATATGCATGTACCACACAAAGTAATTAATGAATTACAACTCCATCAATTTGTACAATAATTTTTAGATGTAAATAGTCTAAGGGAAATGATGGTTAGGCGTAAAGAGAAATACCTAAACTATTTCTAATTAGCAATTATGATGATTTCATACATGCTAAAATCAAAATTACATATCCTAATCTAGTAAGGTGTGAAAATAATGTATTTTCTGTATAACAAAGTAACAAACTTTACACACATATATATATAATTTATTAAATTTTATATATTGAGGAAATGGAGGTATAAATAAATGATACGTTATACTATCTTTTATTATTTTATAACGCATAAAAATTAATATGTTGTAATTTAACAACTTCAAAAGTCAAAAATTTAAATAATATTTAATATCAATCAATTAAAAACATGTATAGTAACGTATTAAATAATTAGTAAATTGAAACAGATAAATGATAAAGTATTAATTAAAATATTTAATATCATAAATGTTAGCACCCAATTTTATCAGTTATATATTTATAAAAATAAAAAATAAAAATTTTTAAACATCAAAAAATATTTAAAAAATGTTGAAAAGACATTTTCATGATTTTTTAAGTATCTTTACCCTAACACAAGTTTTGTAAATATTTTTGTCTTTATTTTTAATTATCTTATAATTATTTTTATCTCCTTTATCTATTTGATTCTTAATTAGGAGTGGTTTTGTTTTAATAAGTAATCAGTTTTAAAAATCATAAAGTGTTACAAATGTTATAATAAACAAAAATAGAAAGAGAAATGAGTAACAATGACATCAAGATGGATTGTAGTTGTGTTTTTATCTACCAAATCTTAAACCCAAAATTTAAAATCTAAACCTGAACTTGAACTCAACAAGATGGAAATTAATGATATCAAACATGATCAAAATTTTAGGAAAAGTAAGTAGTGATGGATCTTGATCAAAAATTTAGGGGAGTAATAATATTTAGTTATAATTTATAATTAAAATTAATTGAATAACAAAAATATAAAGAAACATACAGGGTGGTTAGACCAGTAATAAAATTTTCAACTATTTCCTTTTTAATATAAATCACTATATATGTTGTCTTCGAGAAATTCATCTTCTATCTTAATACTTAATTTGTTTAGTTGACTTTATTATCAAAAATGATATTTATGTAGTAGTTGAACCAGTGTTGTTAAAACAGCACCGTTATCAAATCAGTCAGGGTACTAGTATAGAGGTATAATGGTTCAACCATTGGTTCAGTAATTAAACTACATGTCGGTTAAATCGAACGTATCTACTTATATGTATATATATATATATATAAACCTATAACAAAACAAATTTTAAATAAGTAAATACTCAAATTTATAATTCATATTCATAATGTACTCAAAATTCACATAAACAAACAACTTTAAGTCTTCAATAAATTCAAAGCCTAAATTACAAAACATATATCAATCCAAAAATATCACTTAACAACCGCAAAATATAAATAAATGACACAAGTTCACAACTCACTCTAAAAAACAAATAAATTTGGAGTTTTAACATTTAACACCAAAGACTCAAAATTGTCTATATTGAGATTATATTTTTGTACCAAATCCTAGTATTGGAATAGAGTAGAGTAACCAATGTCATATATTGCACACAAATCCCTTATTATAATGTGCAACAGATATAAGCACCAAATAGAAACACCACATGAATAGGTGGGCTCATTGGTGTGCTAGAGTTTGTAATTCTTATTCTCTAATAATATCTTGGTAGCCGCTCAGCGCTCCCGAGGGACGTAGGCACAATTAGCTTAACTCTGTTACCAAATTCTCTTGTTCTTCTCTTTTATTTATTCTATGTCTTTATTTAATTGTTTGTGGCTAACACTGCGCAACGATTGTTTCCGCTGCACTAACATAACGCATCTATTTATAGGTGGAGAGCCCCAACGCTCCACTAACATAACGCATCTATTTATAGGTGGAGAGCCCCAACAGCCACTTTGACCTGACAGCCCAGAAGAAAGAAACAGACACATTTACCAGGTCAATCCTTATTCTACAAAGTTGACAGTGTGTATTGAGTTGATCAACACATGTGTCATGTGTGTGGGAGACGTGTTGAATATATGTTAATCTTTTTCGTTTAGATAAGATCAAAAAATTATTTTTTACACAATAAATTGTACAAAAAATATAAGGTTATTTGTTTATGTTGTGATTATTTTAATTGTTATTTAAAATTTAATTTTTTAATGTTTATCATTACATATTTCACTATAGAATTTTTATTTTTTATTACTTCATGATAAAGGATAAAAAATAAAATAAAGATAGAATAAAAAATAATATCAAGTTTTAAAAACAGCATGAGTAAAATGAGAATTAACATTTCAATAAAAAAAATAAGTTAAATTCTAAATAGAAAACTCATGTTAAAGGAGTTTCAACTTTTTGGGTTTTTCCACAAAAATAAGCTCAATTTATAATTTAGGTAGTTTTTTCCACGAAAATAAGCTCAATTTTAACAAAAAGAAAATAAAACCACAAACTTTCATGTTTACTAAACAAATAAAAAATGACTTATATATGCTTGTCTAAATATATAATTCATTAAATGATAATTACCACCACCATTTTTGTTGGTTTTCTCTTCATTTTTGTATTAACCAAATATATGAAGTATAAATTGGTGTAAGAAGGCCAGTGATATGGATGAATTGAGATCTTCTATCTCATTTTTTTTTATGAGTAACTCATTACCACTAATAAGATTTTGACAAATATATATTAAATAAATTTGAATTAATTTTTAAGTTAACCTTACTACACATGATAATATTTAATTGATTGAGAATAGAGAAATATAGTTATTTTAGCACAGATTGATTTCTGTTCGATATAGATGGGAGGTCAAATGACACAATAAGAATATAATTTTGGATAAAAAGGGGAATAGCTTAGTGAAATAAGATTATTTATCAAACCTATCTACAACCTTCTTTTAAACAATTTAATGGATTAGGTTATAAGTTACTTCCTGATTTTATCAAATACACTTAAATTAATTTGTTTATCTATTAGATTAAAATTGTATATATAACATTATATAACAAACCAACTTATATTAAACATTGATTCTATTATCATTTTTATTTGGCACATGTGATTATATATGCTTAACTATGGATGCAGTTCCTCATCAGTATTGTGTATTTGTGTGCCATTATGACTTTCTTAATTTTCTAATTTATTTTATTGAAACCTTAGATACTACTACAACTACAAATCCTTCTTTTGTTCTATTTTGTAATAATTATGTATCTTTATAGCTTTTTGGTTGAGTGGTTTATCGTAATTAACATGTTAAGCTTTAGCCTTTAGGTCATCTAACAAATTTATTAAATTTAATAAACAAACCTATTTAATTATATTAATATTTATATTATACCATTTTAATATAACAAAAAATATTATATGTGGAATTTAAATATAAAAATGTAAACAAAAATGTAATTTAATTATTGATTTTAGATAAGTTTATTTAAAGCAAGTATATTAGGTTGTTTAAAAGCAAAGATCTTGACATATTCAAATACCCTATAGTAGAATATGCTTTTGAATATTACTTACCACTAGAGATGACAAAAAACCCGACTCGTGAGTACCCGTGGAAATACTCGCAATGAGTACCCGCAATAATAGCTTATAGGCGGGAGCGAATTTTGTGATACCCGCCCCGCAGATACCCACAAATTTATATATTTAGTTTTTAGTTAAATTTTTATATATATTTATTATTATTTTAAGATTATATATCATATACTTTATTATTATTTCATAATAAATTACACATATTTGACTATGATAATAAACTTATCATATAAATATCATATTATTCATGTAACAATTATTTTTACATATTGATTATTACAAATTATATAAAATATAATTAAAATTAAAAATTTGTTGGGTACCCATAACTATCCGCTACCCATACAGGTACCCGCAAGTATTGTAAGTTTGGGCATGGGAAAGCAGTACCTTTTATTATTTTACAGGTCAGACTTTAAGAAGGTATACATGAGAGCACCATGTTCATCATAGGATCTGTGTCCCTTAAAATAAAGAGTTGATGATTTTAAAATTAAAAAGTAACAAAATATAATATTATGATTAACGCGATATAGAGATTAAGACACAATTTGAGACACGTGATTTTTGTCCCCATATCATAGTGTATACCAACTTGTTTGACGTGCCAAAAAGCAAAAATGGAACATCAAAGACTTAGAGGTGAATTACAATCTTTAACTTGTTCATAGTGGAAATGGGATAGTATCACTATAGAAATGGAAAATTGTTGACCAATATGAGTCAAATCCTTGGCAATTATACTAATCCTTGTTGGTCTTTTACTTCACTTTAATCTTTGATTATATCTTATATTAAAACAAACTTATTTTCTTGAAAAAATTGGATTACTAATATCAGAATAATTATTGTGCCAAACAAGTTGGAGTAGTTGAGGTAAATAAGTAAAGTTTCTTAATCACTAACGTTTTTTAAAAGGCAATATAGAAGTGATTTAATTTAATAAATTTATTATTATAAACTAATACTATAATAAATAAAAATTATACAAGTAAATTACATTCACACCATCGAGTTTTAGTAAAATTACACAAACCACTCATTCAATTTTTACACATATGAAAACCCTCTAATTTTATATATACATTGGGTAGTAGCTACCCGCTACCTGTTTCAAAACAGGAGAATATTACACATACCCACTCGTACCCATACGGGTACCCATGTGCGGGTATTTCTGTGTACCCGCAAGTACAACGGACACCCGCAGGTTTCCTATATTATAAATGAATTTTAATTTTTTTATTTCTATTATGTTTAAAATGAGATAAAACTTAATTATTTGTTTACATTTTGATTGAATATTTGACAAAAATGTTAAATTTATTGGTGTTTTCTATTTGTGTGATTTTTTGTTCTCATTTCCTTAACAAAAAGTATATATTTTCTTTGTAAAACATGTGTGTTTCTACACATGTAATAATATTTGTAGGGTGTTTCACCACCAAACTCAATAAAATATGTAAACAAAGTAAAAGGAAAAAATATACATAGTGTCATGAATGTTAGAATAATGTAATTTTTATTTTAATTAAATATAATATATTAATCATATAAATAACAGGTATTTTTAAAAACCCGTTTATAATGCACGCGGGTACCCGTTTGTGATCCGTACCCGTATGGGTTTTACCAGCGTGTACAGGTTTTTTTGCCATCCTTAATTGCACTAACTACCCATCTGTGAGAAATAAATGTGATGTTTTAAACAAAAATGAGTGATACATGTAATTAAGTTAAACAAAATATGAAATATTGTGAAAACAAATATAAATAGCATACAAGTCAATACATTTTCATTAGAATGAGATGGATATTATTATTATAATGTAATATGATTATAAAGATTCATTAATATCATTCATTTATATTTTTTAAGATTAAGGAATGACTAGATATGAATGACGAATGATGTAGTGATAATATATAAAACTTATATACATATTTTTCCCTCTTAATTATTATTACGAAAAAATGTATATACTAATAATATATGAGTTTTTATATACTATTACTACAAGCAAATGAATCATAATTTATATATCAAATGTATATAAATCTTTAGAAATATTATTAATTCTAATTATTATCTTAATTTCTCCTTATTTGTGAGTGAATGAAATAATTGTATCTGATCTGATCTGTCTCTAAACTTTAGAGCCACCGATTCACAACATTTGACACACAAATAGACCAAACAACCTTTGTATTACAACCATCACTCTCTCACTTCATAACACCAACTTTAATCTCAAACTCATATCTTCATAACCCACAATTCAAACTTAACCCACATTCATTGCTTATCTTCTACACTCTCACAAAGTTTAGTTTTTTGAGCTCAAAGATCTGTGCTTTTTCACTGAAATGGATAGTTCAGAAAAGGTTGTTGCTGTGATTATGGTGGGTGGACCCACTAAAGGTATTTCATATCTTTCATTGTTTTCTTATCGAAGTTACAATCTTTTCCTCATTTGGGATTTTGGGTTTTCATTTGATTTTGATTATATGCATTTGTTTGATTTGTTCAGGAACCAGATTTCGACCTCTTTCATTCAATACTCCAAAACCACTTTTCCCTTTGGCTGGCCAGCCAATGGTTCATCATCCTATCTCTGCTTGTAAAAGGGTTTGCTTCTTTTTCTTCTTAATTACCATTCACACTCTTCATAAGTAAACCAGGTTTAGAATATTTAGAAGCAATTTTAATTTCAATGTTGACTTGGATATTGTGTTTTTTTGGTACTAAATCCTCAATTTAGTCCTTGAATGAGAATGGTGTCATTAGTTAGGTCTATTATCAATCAAGTTATCATACAATCCATGTAGCTGATTCCACCTGGTGAGACGGGAGCACATTTTTTGTCCCAAAAAGTGTGTCATTCTGTGTATCTCTTTGTGTATCACTGCTTGTGATTGGTAAGAAAAATACTTAATTATTAAACTTTTAAGGTAACTACATTTTTTTTCAACTAATCACAAGCAGTTGCACATGGAGTGACACACTTTTTAGGACTTTAGATGTGCTCCTTAGTGAGACTAAGGCATGATTATTGTTGTTGTATTACCAATTAAGTTCTCGAAAGATTTAAAATAGTGTTAAACGGAAGGACTTAATTCGTGACTTGAGACTTAGAAGGGCCAATGTGCTGGTGTTTTAAGTCGTTCGAGGGCTTAATTGTGACAAAGCAGTTTCAAGGACCTATCTGGCGACACCATACACTTAGGAGGGTTGAATTGAGGGTTTTTCAATTTAAACACTGATGTATGAGATTTGGTCTCCTTTAGTCTAAGATACAAATTGAATTTTAGCTTTCGAATGGATGGAGAGGAGTTGATAATACTTGATATGGCCGAAGAAGATGTGGAGAATTTTAGCTTACTAGTTTCGTGTCTTGTACAGATACCCAATTTGGCTCAAATATATCTGGTTGGATTCTATGAGGAGCGAGAATTCGCTTTATATGTCTCTTCAATTTCAAATGAGCTGAAATTACCAGTGAGGTAAATGCTACATCGGTATCAAGCTTTTATTTTCTAAAATGTTTATAAGCTCTGTTAAATGTTGGACCTAACTAATGACTATGATGTGTTGTTATTAATATCCATCTAGATATTTGAAAGAGGATAAACCACATGGTTCGGCAGGTGGCCTTTACTACTTCAGAGATATTATCATGGAAGACAGTCCAGTTAGAAACACTTCTCCGATGACCGCGTTTACAATCTAGATTGTATTGTGTATTAAATTTAAAATGTTTTATGCCGAAGTTCTAACAGATAGGCTACATTTTAATTGCAGTCCCATATCTTTCTGCTAAATTGTGACGTTTGCTGCAGTTTTCCACTGCCATCCATGCTTGGTAAGTATGTTGCTATTACGGCATTGTAGTTCTATTTCTTCAGAAGCATCACAATTATGAACGATTTCTTTATTACTTTTACAGAAGCCCACAGAAGATATGGTGGGATGGGGACAATGTTGGTAATCAAGGTTCGTGCATAAAAATTATTGCATGTATACATCTATGTGCGTTTATATTCGTACGGATGGTTATATGTCGGTTTCGGAATGCATAATTGTGTTTCGTTTCGAAACTGTTTTTTTATTCTCCTTTTGGGGTTGGGGATGTCTCATTTGCAGGTGTCTGCTGAATCTGCCAGTGAGTTCGGTGAGTTAGTTGCTGATCCAACCACTAATGAGTTGCTGCATTATACTGAGAAACCTGAAACTTTCGTGAGTATACAACTTGGTTCGTTTATCTTTACTTTTTCTCAATAAAAATAAAATCGGTGTAACTTATTCTGTCTTGCTTCTGATTAACCATCTTATAATATGCAGGTCAGCGATTTGATAAATTGCGGTGTCTACATTTTTACCCCTGATATTTTTAATGCCATCGAAGATGTGTCTTTGAATCGGGAAGGCAGAGGTTGACCTCTTTCCTTCACAGTTTCAAAAGCCTCAATCATAAAATGGTTATGTATTTCATGAATTAGTCACCTAAAACACTAGATTTAACTTGAGTTCAACCTGGTGAATTTTAGTGAAGGTTGTGTTAGGAAGTCGACAGCCAGCATAAAACTTTATCGAATCTCTATCTACCTGCACCATAACAGTAATGTTAGGCAATTATTCGGAGTGGTTTAGGGAGGAGAAGATCGTCTAAATCAAGAGGAAATAGCCTCGTTTTATGGATCTAGACATTTCATCATTATTGATTATACATTTTCCAAGAAAATGTGTAGACAAATGTCTTATCAATTTATCTACTTATTGAATTACTGGGTCTGGTTGAAGTTAAAACAACACTGTTAGGAAAACATATCGACCTGCTCCTATTATGATTTCCTTTTATTTTTAATCAGAGAAGAAAATATGGGATAGTTCATAGTTTAATATCGACTCAGAAACATTCGTTTTTTAAGCTCTGCTGCATTATATTTGACATATCTATAACAGACCCGCTTTTTTTTTATCTCTGACCATGTCTAAGAACTATAGAATTTATTTTATTTTCCGGATTTCACTTTATCAGCTTAGTTTAATCTTTTGCTATTCACGGTAAACTTGCACGACTGAAAATGATTTGATTTTATGACTGTATTGCAGCTAATCTACGTCGTGTCTCCAGCTTTGAAGCACTCCAATCTGCCACAAGGTTGATTCAAAACTACTTTTTATTTTCTTGTATTATTGAATTTGTTTTCGTTCTTATACTTCTTGATAATTCAATGAAAATCTAGACACATATATCACATTGATTCCGAAGTACTCTTCCTTTCCATTGAACATTCTTTTATCCTTTTGAAAACTGCGATATCTTCAAGGATTCGTGCATATTTTTTCCTTCAGGACTCTCCCTTCAGATTTTGTAAGACTGGATCAAGATATATTATCTCCTCTAGCTGGAAAGAAGCAACTGTATACATACGAGACAAAGGATTTCTGGGAGCAAATTAAAACTCCGGGGTACGATTGCATAGTGTCTTAATATCGCCTTAAGCTTTAATCTTGGATCGTTATTGTGTTTTACTTATAGTATACACCTGACGTGAACAGAATGTCTTTGAAATGCTCCGAGTTGTATCTTGCTCAATTCCGGTATACTTCACCGCATCTTTTGGCCAGTGGAGATGGTAAAAGGAATTCTACTATTGTCGGTGACGTATATATTCATCCTTCGGCAAAAGTTCATCCATCTGCAAAGGTAGTTTATTCTTTCTTATATAAAATTGTTAACCTTTCCTCAGATAATATTTAAAATAGTGGTAATTATATAGTGATGCACTTTCTGCTGTAAACTAAAGACGAAACAGACATAACGTGCTGAAATTCTGAGGGCATAGAGCCATAGACTAAGCAAGGTCTGTGCTTAAAAGGAAAATGCTTAACTAGATTTTGTGATATTTCCAATTTCTACGAATCATTACAGTAAGGCCTTGTTGAGAAATTTGTGTCTTTGAAAATTTTATTGTGTCTGTAATGAACCGGTCTCGGGTTCGAATCTTTTTCCTCACGTAGTGGAATTTAGGCTTGGAAGGTGGAAACACTGCAGTGTTACCTAAGAACTATGGCCTTGCCCTCTGCTTGTTCCCTCCACCGGAAAAACTAGTTTTACGGGGTGCATTGATGCCATTGTAGAACTCTAGGGTAGTGTTTTGCATGCAAACAGAACGGAACGGAGTAGCCTGTTCTCTTCTCTTTGGTCCCACCTTTTTAACCCTCATGTCCTTTTCCGTTCCATTTTTATAATACGGCAAACATAAAACAGAAACCATATGCTTCGTTTCATCCCTTTCTAGCATGTCTACCAAACACGACCTACGAGTTAGCTTGTTAGTGTGGCTATTTCATTGTCAAATTACGACGACAATATCTTTATTCAGATGAACGGTGCATATTGCATATATAAATGTTGTTCGTAATTACAAATTGAGAAACCAAAATTTATGGTTAACTTAACTCATGTTTTCATTTTCTTTCTTGAACAGATCGGTCCCAATGTTTCAATCTCAGCTAATGTTCGTGTAGGTCCTGGCGTCAGGTTGATCAGTTGTATCATCTTGGATGATGTTGAAATTAAGGTACGGAACCGGATGCCTAAGATGTGTGATATTTTCGATCTATAAAACAATAAACAAAAGTGTTTTTTCCTCCTGTGACAGGAAAATGCTCTAGTTCTAAATTCTATCGTTGGATGGAAGTCGTCGATCGGAAGATGGTCAAGGGTGCAGGCAAGTTTAGTAAATTTTTAAAAACAGTGATATAGAGGATTAAAGCAAAACTTAATTGCGAAAATTTTGATTCAAAGGAAAAGTTTCAAATCAATATATTGAGATGTGAAATTTTAATTGGCCATGAAGAACTTGTTTAACACTTTGTTCTTAAGGTTAAAGTATACTTTTGGCCCTTAAATGTTATGCTTATTTTCAACTTAGTCCTTATATGTCAATTTTTTATAACTAGGTCCCTATATGTATACATTTTTTCAATTTCATCCTACTGTGGCTAACCAATATGAATTGAATGGTTTAGGCTGATGGTAATTTCAATGCTAAGCTTGGCACAACCATTCTAGGTATGCATCTTTACCCTCTTATTTCTTTATTGGGTACAAAATTACATTTTATTTATGGATTTAATACGTATACACTGACAGCGTAAGTGTTTTTTACACTATCAGCGAATCATCCACCATCGATTTATTAACCACCATTGACTCTCAAACAAAAATAATACAAATTAGGGAGCACATCTGTTGTCCCACAGTTTGTGCCACTCCATGTAATTGGTCAGAAAAATACTTAATAATTAAATTTTAACTTAAATATATTTTTTCTGACCAACCAATCACAAGTCTATGGCACATAGAGTGACATAAACTGTGAGACAACAGATGTGTGCCCTACAAATTAATGGTGGATGTGCCGATAGTATAGAAAACTTTACACCGTCGGGGCATAGATTTTAAACTCTTTATTTATTCCATATAACATTTTTCCCCTTATAATAATTTTAGGAGAAGCTGTGATAGTTGAAGATGAGGTGGTGGTGACCAACAGCATAGTTCTTCCTCATAAGACTCTTAATGTTAGTGTACAAGATGAAATCATCTTATAATACTAAGAGTAAAGTTTTACTAGTCACTCATCAAAAGAAGAAGTTTGAAATGAAAGTACTTACTCTAAATACTACCTCATACATGAGGTTCTTGGATTTTTTTGGCTTATATATTGAACCCTTTGAATTTTATTTCATGTCCACAATGACCAATAAAACCAATTATTAAATTGTTAATCAAAGTTGTGACTAGAATATTGTACTAGCAAGTAACAACATATATAATATATGGTATCCCTTCTTTAATCTTCTATAAATGTGTCTATCTAACTATATTGATGAATACAAGATATGCATTGTTTACTGATTATCTGGACCTTACTAAGTTGAAGTAGGGTTTAGTTTGACAACAGATTTGTATGGCTCAAAACTTGACTTGAATTCGAAACGAATTATGTTTTTACATTGATTGAAGTTTGTGAGGTATTCAATTTAATTCGCAAACTCAAATTGGTTTGGTTTGTCTAAAGTTCACGAACTGTTTAGTTTCACTAATTAGTTTGATTAATATAATACGTTAGTTCGAATAATGATTATTTATTTAATATATAAATTAAAGATTTCTATATACATTCATATATATATATATATATATAATTGAATCAATTCATGGATCTAAAAGAGTTAAATTGTACTTGTCAGCTCATTTATTTAATAAGTTTAATTTTTTAGCTTAAGTTCGACTCATTTTGTTTCATGAACTAAGTTTGTTGAACTAAATAACAAGAATAATTAGTCAAGTTTTATGATTTGTATTCTAACTAATAACATGGTTTCTTTGAAATGTCATGTCAACTATTGAAAAAGGGAGAAATAAACATGGAATCGATTAATCATATTAATCACATTAATTAGGGAGAAATGCAATTCAGGGTAATATAAAAAGACTGATTTTGAGCATAAACTTATACCATAAGCTTTCTAAAATAAGCATAAAAAACAACTTATTTTCATAAGCTTATCAGATAAGGTCATAAGCTAATTTCATAAACTTTTCATATGCTTTAATAAGCTCTCTCTAAGTTATCAACTTGCCCCTTAGTGTCATAATTGTACATAAATCATCACTATCCTCAAAGATGAGTCAATAAAGCAAAAAAAGCTCATCTTTTAACTATGAAAATGTTCAAGAAGCAATTATAACAAAATTCTACAAACAAGGAGCTTTTCAGAAGCTATAATCTTAATCCATGTTACAAAACTCCATTCTCATTTTCACACTTTCTCAACCAAGATTAACTAACTCTTCTTTCCTTGATTGAACCTTTCTTCACATTCTCTTACCTGCACCACTTTAAAACTCAATGTTTATGTCAGAAAAGTAGTCTTGGAATAATTTACCCCCTACCATCAATGGTGCATGTAACAAAATTTCGCTTCTTTCGTGGTTCGTCGTCATCGTGAATAAGCAGCAGCAGCAATTCAGTAATGGGCATACTCTATCGTTGTGACCGGAACTCCAACTTGTAGGCCTGTATTTCCATTGGAGATATGGCAACATGACCCTCTTGTGCGACATCTGCGAACTGGTCTGTGAACCCCATTACTTCGGGGTCTTCATGCAAGAGATTCAACGAAGTTGCTTTAGCCTTTGTGACTGTGATATTCTTGAAGGTTGTGAACAGATTCACAGGGTTATCAGCGAGATTTGTGCATTGTGATCTTCCCTTCCGACAGTATGAATAATCCCAATGTTGCCGGTGCAAAATTAGAGCGAACCTAGAACCTTCAGGTGGTTGCTGCAAAAACTTTGAAGGTTTGGGAACTTTGAAGTTCACAATGTGCAAATCACATGGCAAGGGAGCAGCGAGAGGAGAAAAGGATCTAGGTGGTGGCTTTACTGATAACTCATGTGCCTTCTTGGCGATGAATGCGTGTAATGGATAGTTCAAGTGAGATCCGGCACGGTGAGAGAAAAGAGAAGGACTGTAAGGGAGAGAACTGGAAGCCAAATTTGGAATGGTGGAAATATTGGCTTCTACGGTTATGTGGAAGACGACATTCATTACACGGTTATCCATCACTCCTTGGCCGAGACCACGACCATCATCTCTTACCAAACGACGGTCAAGCATTATCTCTAGCCACCCCTCTTTAAGGCTTGCCACACCCAATGATTGTCGGGAATGAACAGAAAACCGCTGGCCATTGGATCCTTGTATGAATGCAAGAGAGGGCATAGGATAGTAATTGCCTTGCAGAGGAATCTTATCATAAGTTTGTCTTCGGCTCATCTGAAATCCATTCAAATCAGAATAAAAAATCTTTTTGCTATTGATATCTGTTTTGTATCTAACTATCAACTCCCTATCATCGAAATCATCGCCAAGAAGCTCAACATGATATTCCTTTTCAACAACAAACCCTTGAACTGTACTCTCTCCATTATATAAACGCGTGCTATGAGAAATGGGGGCTTCCTCCCAACCTGTCTTTGGATAAGAGTACACTTCCTGCATCAAAGGGCCTTCTGAGATTAGCAGCTGTCCGCCTTCTTCAATAATCGGCTGGGCATCGCCATTTGGCTTAAATAAGTATGCCCCACTACCGGAACTAGAATACATACCAATTTCCTCATTCACAATATTTGGGGAACTATTTTTCAACGATATTTTCCGCAACAAACCATACCTTACATCAAATGTTAGTCTTTGATGCTGATTCTCAATTTCAGCCACATCAGCTTCAATTTGTATGCAAGTGTATGGAGTAGGGCACTTAATCGGACTTGATTTGGAGAAAACTTTCATCTTTGCCGGCCTGGCCTTGTCACAACCAATGAAACCATTGACAAGATAATATGGTTCCAACCCCATTGCAGGAACAGAAACTTCCCAGTATAGCCGATGCTTCCCGGTGAAGATGCTGCTATTATGATGCTGCAACTCAGGAGAGATTTGGCTTTGAACACAACTCCAGTTAGAATCAACCACGGTAATGTCAGGATTATCAACAACAACCATCACAACTTCTTCCCTAGTTTGTTCCAAAGGATTAAAAAAGACCGCTGTTTCATAAGTACCCTCACGAATACTATTCACTTTATGCGTCGGCTGAGCATCATATCTAGATCTCACCAGTGTTGGCTCAAATTGGGAAGGACTTTGATCTAATTTCTCAAAACGGATTCCAAGGAGTGGCTCAATTGCCTTGGACATAAAAATCTGCAAGTCCTGTAATGATGTATGCATTCGAGTTCCGTAGTCCATAACCACGTGATCTTTTGCAGTACCGGTTACTCCATCATGATGCTGAAAAAGAGCTAAGTTCCTTCTAGCAGCGGTCAACTTATAGGAAAAGCCCATTGAAAGCTTCTCACACTGTGATCTCCGACAGAAACCAAGTAGTAGAGCAACCATCATATCTGTGGCACGAAGTGTCTGCTCTAGTACCCGATCAACAGCCTTGAAGAAGGGCCGTGAAACATAATAACCACTCCAGTAGTCTTGTTGCCGATCAGCATAAGTAAAAAAATCACCAGAGAGGGAAGGGAAACCTTCAACAAGACCAGACCCTATTTCACCCGGAGCTGTGTAATTAATCCTTTCTGCTTCCTGACGCAGAGTTTGAAAGTAATCTTCCAAAGTACCAAACTTCGCCTCTGCATTCAAACTCGGGTTTGAGTTGATATAGTCAAATAACATTTGGTAATTTATGAACTGAGCATCTGCTTCTTCGACATTAACGTATCGGAAATCATCTCCAAGAGGAACAAGAAGAGTGTTCGTTCTGTACAAAGTAGATTTTTTCTTGTATTGATCCAGCAATTTAAGTGCCCTCTCCTGAACATTTTCCTGAGTGGTCTCCACAGGTTGTTCTCCCCATGGGCAACTTTCATATGCAGAACCCTCCATACGAGCAAAGTCAAACTGACAACAGATAGCAGGCTCCGGGCCACATGTATGAGGTATATCATACGAATAAAACGGCATCATATGGACAAATATATCAGTTGTTTCCTCAGCATCCCAGCTTTGACGCCATATGTACTCTAAATTCTTATGCCACGCAAGTTCCTTCTTTAGTTCGTAATGAGCCCTCTGGATAAGCATGTTATCGAAACCCATACGACGCAGAAGATATGCCATGGTAGGTGAGTAACCAAATGGATCTATGGCCCAAGAGTTTTTAGGAATGAATCCAATGGTGTCATTCAACCACATATTTCCTTCTGCTATCTGATACATAATTGTCACGAGATTAAGTACCACCCAAAATAACATAAAAATCAAACTCTGACATGAACATGAAATCAGATGACACGGACGAATTGAAACATGGAAATATAATTTGATCTTTGAATCAATGAATACTATGCGCATAGACATAAAAAGAGAGAACGAGTTCCATTTATACCGAGTTCAGTTGTATTGAGAAGAGTTATGCTCTCCAGAAGTATACATGACTAATACAGATTCCTCGAGAAAAAAGAGTTTATTTGGTATTATCTCAAACATAGATAAATACAAGAGAACAAAATAACGGCTTTAAATTTTATCATCACGACATCACTAGTTTTAATACAATAACTAACAACTTTCTAAATAGCTAAAAAATAATAATCATATCCATGAGCATGCCGGTCAAACATCATGCATAGTGATACAAGTCAATGAGAAAAACTAAAACATAAATGGACCGTCCCTATTACTTAAATAATGAACTGAAAAAATGTAGCAAAACGGTTAAAATAATATATGCAATTGCAAAGATAGATAAAAGCTTTCGGTATACCTGTTCAATGATAGCAAAATAATGGGAATTGGCCTGCAAAAAGGAGAAAACAATTTTAAAGTCAATTTTCCATAAACAAACCATAGCGACTACCACTAACCGACATCATTAACATGAAAATTTTGTTAGTTACATCTGATTCTCATTATATCTCAGAACCTACCGTCCACAAATTCTCATTGTAATTACTTCAATAGAAACGAAGCTACATCTAGAGTTATAGAATATACATACAAATGGTATGTGTGTAAATAAGATAAGAGTCACAAGATCAACATTAAATTACCTCATCGTTCATCACCCAGCCACCTCCGACAATTTCTAACTGCCCATTCTTTACCAAATTGATGAATGATTCCTTCATCTCATCCGGGGCATCCCGCCACCACCTCTCTAGATATGACATCTCCTCCCATATAAACTTCCGGCGAGGATCCTACACATCCAAATCACTCAACGAACATCATAATTCAAGTCGTCTCAAAATAATGACTAAACATGGTAAACAACTCAAAATAATGACTAAACATGGTAAGCAACTAAAGATCAGTGAAAATAAAACTATGGAACTGACAGGTTTACTATATTTTCATCATTTCCGTGAAGCCTTTTCATATCTCCTCTAATCTAACCTTTAGATATTCTTAAATCCAGAACACAAAGTGCACTTTTAGGTTGTATTGTACCATTAATGTGTATTTAATCAATCATGCCAAATATTATTCAATATACATTTATTCATCCACTCCAAATTGTTCAATAAAAGTTGTGGTAGGGTTTGGTGCACCGAAAAAACAGGATAGAACAGGACAGAAATAAATCCTTTTTTAACCGTATGTCTGGTTTTGTCATGTTTACATAATACAACCAAGCACAGAATAGAAACAATGTTGTTCCATCCTGTTCTGCCCATGTCTATCAAAACACTACCAATGCAACCATTTTAAACTTGCCATTTTCACTCACGACCGACCAACATATATTTACTCAACCACTTCAAACCATTCAATAAAAATGAGATCACACTTCCAAGAAATAATACACAACAAAAATAACCAAGCCTTTTCCTAAAAGATGCAATCGGCTACATGAATCAAACAACACCATAATATTCCTATCATTAATTCTGTCTACAAACAAACTATTTACACCTAAACCTTTCTTAATAATTTCGCCTATATTTTTATTAGTCTCCCTATACCTCATTTATCTACTTTCCTTACTAGAATAAACAACCAACCAAATTTGCTTATTTTCTCTCTCTCTCTCTATTCTACCAGAAAACCTCACCAACATACATTTATCCAACCACTTCAAATCATTCAATAAAAACTACATAATTTCTTGAAGGAATAAACAAGCAACCAAAAAAACAAAAGGATAAATTATTGACCTTTTGAAGGGTTTCAACAATGGTATCAAGTATATGCCTTGATTGTCTATCATAGTATTCCTCAACAGTGAGTTTCCAACCAGGATCATTATGTGAATGTGGCACAACAAAAATCTTCAGCTTTTCACTATCCCATTCATTCCCTCTATAAGTGACACTCCAACCTTGCTTCCAAGCACCACCATCCACATCCAAGAACTCAATCTTATCATACAACCCTTTAGTTGTGATATCAACACTTGCAGCCAAAAGGGTATAGTTCCCACCCTTCCCATCACTAAAAAAAACCGGCTTTGTGTTAACCGGTTTTCGGTATCGGTTGGACCGGGTTCTGAAGTGTGAAGTGATGGGTTTTGGGACACCAAATTTGAAGATGATGAGGATGAACAATGAGAGTGATAAAACAATGCCAATGGTGAAGAAATTTGAAAAGATGAAATCTTTAAGCACTGTTCTTCTTCTTTGCTTTCTGGGTACCTTTGATTTTGGGTTTGTTGATGGTAATATCGATTGGCTCCAACTTCCTCCACCACCACGCCTTGTACTTCCAATAGAAAAAGCCATGCCTTTGTTCTTCTTTCTCTCTCTAAAAGATTGTTAAAAATGTTAACTTTCTCTCACTAAATGATGAAAAAATATGAACTTTCTTTGATTTTTCATGTGGGAATTGGGATCTATGGTTTTATGGGGTAATAGAAGAAAAACCCAGATTGGATTTAGAGAGTTGAAAATCAAGAGTTGTTGAAGCAAAGTGTGTGTAACATCTTTTTATCAATTTGTGATTCTTTTTTTGGGAGTTTGGAATGGTCAATGAATGTTGGTTAAACTATCTAAAGATTTATACATATATATTATATTATTTATTATTCATTTGAATTACTTTTTCTGAAAAATTAACAATAAAGGATATAATGACAATGTATAAAATTCCATATATCTTTTTCTCTTGTTTTTGTTTTCTAATGTTTTAGTAAATTAAGTATTAGTGGTGTGATGTATTTACTAAACTTGTGTTAAATATTATATTTAATAGTGTATAGATACTGACTAAAATAAACTAAATGATTGAATCTTATTATTTTTTTAAGTAATTAGTTCATCATTGTTTAATTTTTAATTTTGGTCATTTATTGTATGATCCTTAATTCCATTTAGTACATGAGTTTTAAGTAAAAAGTAATATATAATTGTAAAAGTTGGTATTAAATTAAAATAAATTTGATTTTTTATTAAAACATAATTTTAAATTTGGAAGTAGTATTACAATTTTGAATCTTGCATGAATATTATATACACATGGACAAATATGAGTAAACTTGCTTATCTAAACATTTGTTTATAAAAATCATAATTGTTGAAGAAACATGTAATTCATATTGATGTATTCAAACGTGTAATTTATTATTGATATGAATATCATGTATATACTTAGATTATTTCTATTATAATTCCATAATTGTACTCTAAATATAGCATATTCTTAATAATCTTCATGTTAGAAATGATTGAATGTGAGACTCTATTATGAAAGTCAAATTTACCATTTATAAAAAAAACATTTGAAATGTTACATATGGATTTTGTTATTTTTTTTAATAATATTCAATCTACCTATTTTTTAATAATATCTTTAGTAGTACGAAAAAATAATCAACAATGACTTAAGATTGCAAAAGAGGGAGAAAAATCCTAGTTTTTTTTTGTGGGTTAAGATAATTGTTAACAAATTTTGTGATTTGACCAAACTATGGTTGATTGGTTGTGATATTTGTGTACCCCTTAACATATTAATTTCAATATAAACTAAAAATATTGGAATAAAAGTTTTTTTAAGGGAAAATGAAAATCAAGAATATTGAAGATGGTAAACACGTTGTAAATAAGCTAGGAACACAATTTATTCCATGAAGGGGAGATTTTATAAATGGATAGCTTTGAAGTCCATTGTGCACCAAATTTTAGCACAATGCCTTAATGATAAAAGATAATTTTGAACAGCAAAATTGACTCTATAATTTATCATGAAATTAGATAAATGAAAATAGAAATGGGAAAATTAAATTAATAAAGAAGAACCAATATTAGCTGAATGTTGAAACTCCAACTTTCATACAATACCAATAAATGCAAAACCCAACAAGATTGACATTAGATCAATACAAGGAAACTCGAATCGGATATTAAATTGTAAAATATCTCATATTAATTTTAATCAGTTTAAACAGTTAAATTGTATAATTGGACTGAATAATTTCATGTGTTTGTTAATATGCTTTTTCTCAATTCTTCCCTTAGCTAATCCATCAACTTTGTTTCTATTATCATGTAAAATTAGAGAGATACTAACATGATCACAAGAGACCAAAATAATAATTTTACATATTTTTCATAAACAAAATTACTATTACTTTATTAATTTTGAAGAGATATAACATTAAGACTGTTATAAAGATAAAATGAATTTTAAATTAGACAAATAACATATAAATTTAATACAAATAACCATACTAATTACATTACATACTTAAGAAAACACTTAAAAAATTGCAAATTTAACTTTATAATTTACCCATTCCCAAAATAAACTTGACCTATAAAAACATATATCAACAAAATATAAACAACCACTAACCTGCTACTATTAACCCACAATATCTTTTGTAATATTAGAAAAATAATATAAAAGTGCAATATTATAACAAAAATATCTATACAACATAAAGATTTTTATACAATTATTAATAAGTGTGGATTTACTTACAAGTAAATTTTTTTTTTAAATGTACTTTCAATTTTAGCCATTAATTTTATGAACATATAATGATTTAAATCTAGTCACTAATTCAAATCATTAGATTTATGATGAAGAAAATAGAAGTAAATTTAAAAAACTTATTATCCCCGTACCCTACTATTAATATGTGATGCGTTCAAAACAACACAAAGAATAAGTGTTTGGTGTAAAGGGTCATGGCTACTTCATCTCAATTCTTGATCCTTTCACACTTCACCGATATCTCTCTCCACCACCCTCCCAAACCACCACCTCCTCCCCCTTTCTTCCACCACCGCCGCCGCACCTCCTCCGCCATCTCATGCTCCTTAATCTCCGGCCTTGGCGGCTTCCCCGACGACGTCGTTTCAACAAGAAACTCAACATTTGACCGTGGATTCATCGTTATAGCGAAAATGTTGAAACGAATTGAACCCCTCGATAACTCCGTCATAACGGAAGGTGTATCTGATTCAGCGAAGGATTCTATGAAGCAAACTATTTCAACTATGTTTGGGTTACTTCCGTCTCAACAATTCTCCGTTACCGTTACTGTTTCGAAGAAACCGCTTCATCGTCTTCTTGTTTCTTCTATTGTTACTGGGTAATTTAATTTTGTATCAAAATTCGTTTTTTTCAAGTGGGACATGTTTGATTTCCCTTAAGAAAGGTCTAGAGTCGTGTGGATGAAAAATATCTGCTGAGAGAGTTGGCCCCATATACCTGCGGATGTTCTGGTGGCTCGGACAGGATTGACTCCAGTGCAGAAATAACTGTGGGTCACCAAAAAAAATTCATTTTTTTCTTCAATACCGTGTTTTTTCTTAAGGAAAAAGATGCGTTTTTTATTGAAGAATTTACTTCTGATATTTATAGTTATGCTTGTTTGGTTGAGTTTTATAAAAAAAAGGTGCAGTTTTTTTAGAGAAGTTGAATTTTTCAGGTTTTCTTATATATGGGGAATCACTTGTTTTGAGAATCATAGCCTTAATGTTTTGATGATAGTATTAGCTGTTGAGACATGCATTGAGATTTTGGTGATTTTAAGTAAACAAATTCTGATTTCAGTGATGAATAATGAATTTGAATTAAGGTTTGGGGTTTGGTTAATTTGGTGAGAAAAGTTTTTTCCTTTTTATAATAAAGTTCTATGATGACTATGAGCTGTTTTTGAGCATGAAATATGTTTATTCAAATAAGCACTGAAATTTTTGTTTGTGGACAATTTCTGATTTGGGTGAACCTGGATTTAAATGCATGTTTGGTTTTGGTTTTGATTTTAATTTTACTAGAGATTTTGTCTAAAGGTTGAATTGAGCACAGAATTTGTTGAATTCGACGAGGCACTTAATTTTTGTGATTTTAATGAACAATTTTGGATTTTAGTGATGAAAAGTGAATTTCAATACAGGTTTGGTTTGGGTTAATTTTTTCAGTGTGATGACTAATGATTGAGTTGTTCTGAACATGAAATAATCAAATAAGATCATTCGAATATTTTGTGTGTAACCAATTGTGAAATTGCCTTTTCTCAAAGTTTTATGTTGATTATAAGCTGTTTTGAACACGACATAAGTTAATTCAAATCTGGGTAGAGTTTTGTATGTGGAGTTGAAGTCTTTTAACTGTTGGGATTTTGGTTTTCTTTAGGTACACTTTGTGGAATGCAGAGTACAGGATGTCCCTAACACGGAATTTTGATATATCACCATCTGCGGATGATCGGTCAAATTGTGAAACACATTCGGAGGTTTCAGAAGTGAAGGGTGCGGGAGAGGTTTGGGAAATTGAGAATGATTCTGAGGGTTTGGATAGTTCCTGCCCAAGAGTGTTCGGAGATTTGCCTCCTCAGGCTCTAAATTATATCCAGCAGTTGCAGTCTGAGTTGACAAATGTCAAGGAGGTAACCCCTTTATCATTACCCCGATTTACTTCAAAATTTCCATTCCAATCACAAGTCTATGGCACATAGAGTGACATAAACTGTGAGACAACAGATGTGTGCCCTACAAATTAATGGTGGATGTGCCGATAGTATAGAAAACTTTACACCGTCGGGGCATAGATTTTAAACTCTTTATTTATTCCATATAACATTTTTCCCCTTATAATAATTTTAGGAGAAGCTGTGATAGTTGAAGATGAGGTGGTGGTGACCAACAGCATAGTTCTTCCTCATAAGACTCTTAATGTTAGTGTACAAGATGAAATCATCTTATAATACTAAGAGTAAAGTTTTACTAGTCACTCATCAAAAGAAGAAGTTTGAAATGAAAGTACTTACTCTAAATACTACCTCATACATGAGGTTCTTGGATTTTTTTGGCTTATATATTGAACCCTTTGAATTTTATTTCATGTCCACAATGACCAATAAAACCAATTATTAAATTGTTAATCAAAGTTGTGACTAGAATATTGTACTAGCAAGTAACAACATATATAATATATGGTATCCCTTCTTTAATCTTCTATAAATGTGTCTATCTAACTATATTGATGAATACAAGATATGCATTGTTTACTGATTATCTGGACCTTACTAAGTTGAAGTAGGGTTTAGTTTGACAACAGATTTGTATGGCTCAAAACTTGACTTGAATTCGAAACGAATTATGTTTTTACATTGATTGAAGTTTGTGAGGTATTCAATTTAATTCGCAAACTCAAATTGGTTTGGTTTGTCTAAAGTTCACGAACTGTTTAGTTTCACTAATTAGTTTGATTAATATAATACGTTAGTTCGAATAATGATTATTTATTTAATATATAAATTAAAGATTTCTATATACATTCATATATATATATATATATATAATTGAATCAATTCATGGATCTAAAAGAGTTAAATTGTACTTGTCAGCTCATTTATTTAATAAGTTTAATTTTTTAGCTTAAGTTCGACTCATTTTGTTTCATGAACTAAGTTTGTTGAACTAAATAACAAGAATAATTAGTCAAGTTTTATGATTTGTATTCTAACTAATAACATGGTTTCTTTGAAATGTCATGTCAACTATTGAAAAAGGGAGAAATAAACATGGAATCGATTAATCATATTAATCACATTAATTAGGGAGAAATGCAATTCAGGGTAATATAAAAAGACTGATTTTGAGCATAAACTTATACCATAAGCTTTCTAAAATAAGCATAAAAAACAACTTATTTTCATAAGCTTATCAGATAAGGTCATAAGCTAATTTCATAAACTTTTCATATGCTTTAATAAGCTCTCTCTAAGTTATCAACTTGCCCCTTAGTGTCATAATTGTACATAAATCATCACTATCCTCAAAGATGAGTCAATAAAGCAAAAAAAGCTCATCTTTTAACTATGAAAATGTTCAAGAAGCAATTATAACAAAATTCTACAAACAAGGAGCTTTTCAGAAGCTATAATCTTAATCCATGTTACAAAACTCCATTCTCATTTTCACACTTTCTCAACCAAGATTAACTAACTCTTCTTTCCTTGATTGAACCTTTCTTCACATTCTCTTACCTGCACCACTTTAAAACTCAATGTTTATGTCAGAAAAGTAGTCTTGGAATAATTTACCCCCTACCATCAATGGTGCATGTAACAAAATTTCGCTTCTTTCGTGGTTCGTCGTCATCGTGAATAAGCAGCAGCAGCAATTCAGTAATGGGCATACTCTATCGTTGTGACCGGAACTCCAACTTGTAGGCCTGTATTTCCATTGGAGATATGGCAACATGACCCTCTTGTGCGACATCTGCGAACTGGTCTGTGAACCCCATTACTTCGGGGTCTTCATGCAAGAGATTCAACGAAGTTGCTTTAGCCTTTGTGACTGTGATATTCTTGAAGGTTGTGAACAGATTCACAGGGTTATCAGCGAGATTTGTGCATTGTGATCTTCCCTTCCGACAGTATGAATAATCCCAATGTTGCCGGTGCAAAATTAGAGCGAACCTAGAACCTTCAGGTGGTTGCTGCAAAAACTTTGAAGGTTTGGGAACTTTGAAGTTCACAATGTGCAAATCACATGGCAAGGGAGCAGCGAGAGGAGAAAAGGATCTAGGTGGTGGCTTTACTGATAACTCATGTGCCTTCTTGGCGATGAATGCGTGTAATGGATAGTTCAAGTGAGATCCGGCACGGTGAGAGAAAAGAGAAGGACTGTAAGGGAGAGAACTGGAAGCCAAATTTGGAATGGTGGAAATATTGGCTTCTACGGTTATGTGGAAGACGACATTCATTACACGGTTATCCATCACTCCTTGGCCGAGACCACGACCATCATCTCTTACCAAACGACGGTCAAGCATTATCTCTAGCCACCCCTCTTTAAGGCTTGCCACACCCAATGATTGTCGGGAATGAACAGAAAACCGCTGGCCATTGGATCCTTGTATGAATGCAAGAGAGGGCATAGGATAGTAATTGCCTTGCAGAGGAATCTTATCATAAGTTTGTCTTCGGCTCATCTGAAATCCATTCAAATCAGAATAAAAAATCTTTTTGCTATTGATATCTGTTTTGTATCTAACTATCAACTCCCTATCATCGAAATCATCGCCAAGAAGCTCAACATGATATTCCTTTTCAACAACAAACCCTTGAACTGTACTCTCTCCATTATATAAACGCGTGCTATGAGAAATGGGGGCTTCCTCCCAACCTGTCTTTGGATAAGAGTACACTTCCTGCATCAAAGGGCCTTCTGAGATTAGCAGCTGTCCGCCTTCTTCAATAATCGGCTGGGCATCGCCATTTGGCTTAAATAAGTATGCCCCACTACCGGAACTAGAATACATACCAATTTCCTCATTCACAATATTTGGGGAACTATTTTTCAACGATATTTTCCGCAACAAACCATACCTTACATCAAATGTTAGTCTTTGATGCTGATTCTCAATTTCAGCCACATCAGCTTCAATTTGTATGCAAGTGTATGGAGTAGGGCACTTAATCGGACTTGATTTGGAGAAAACTTTCATCTTTGCCGGCCTGGCCTTGTCACAACCAATGAAACCATTGACAAGATAATATGGTTCCAACCCCATTGCAGGAACAGAAACTTCCCAGTATAGCCGATGCTTCCCGGTGAAGATGCTGCTATTATGATGCTGCAACTCAGGAGAGATTTGGCTTTGAACACAACTCCAGTTAGAATCAACCACGGTAATGTCAGGATTATCAACAACAACCATCACAACTTCTTCCCTAGTTTGTTCCAAAGGATTAAAAAAGACCGCTGTTTCATAAGTACCCTCACGAATACTATTCACTTTATGCGTCGGCTGAGCATCATATCTAGATCTCACCAGTGTTGGCTCAAATTGGGAAGGACTTTGATCTAATTTCTCAAAACGGATTCCAAGGAGTGGCTCAATTGCCTTGGACATAAAAATCTGCAAGTCCTGTAATGATGTATGCATTCGAGTTCCGTAGTCCATAACCACGTGATCTTTTGCAGTACCGGTTACTCCATCATGATGCTGAAAAAGAGCTAAGTTCCTTCTAGCAGCGGTCAACTTATAGGAAAAGCCCATTGAAAGCTTCTCACACTGTGATCTCCGACAGAAACCAAGTAGTAGAGCAACCATCATATCTGTGGCACGAAGTGTCTGCTCTAGTACCCGATCAACAGCCTTGAAGAAGGGCCGTGAAACATAATAACCACTCCAGTAGTCTTGTTGCCGATCAGCATAAGTAAAAAAATCACCAGAGAGGGAAGGGAAACCTTCAACAAGACCAGACCCTATTTCACCCGGAGCTGTGTAATTAATCCTTTCTGCTTCCTGACGCAGAGTTTGAAAGTAATCTTCCAAAGTACCAAACTTCGCCTCTGCATTCAAACTCGGGTTTGAGTTGATATAGTCAAATAACATTTGGTAATTTATGAACTGAGCATCTGCTTCTTCGACATTAACGTATCGGAAATCATCTCCAAGAGGAACAAGAAGAGTGTTCGTTCTGTACAAAGTAGATTTTTTCTTGTATTGATCCAGCAATTTAAGTGCCCTCTCCTGAACATTTTCCTGAGTGGTCTCCACAGGTTGTTCTCCCCATGGGCAACTTTCATATGCAGAACCCTCCATACGAGCAAAGTCAAACTGACAACAGATAGCAGGCTCCGGGCCACATGTATGAGGTATATCATACGAATAAAACGGCATCATATGGACAAATATATCAGTTGTTTCCTCAGCATCCCAGCTTTGACGCCATATGTACTCTAAATTCTTATGCCACGCAAGTTCCTTCTTTAGTTCGTAATGAGCCCTCTGGATAAGCATGTTATCGAAACCCATACGACGCAGAAGATATGCCATGGTAGGTGAGTAACCAAATGGATCTATGGCCCAAGAGTTTTTAGGAATGAATCCAATGGTGTCATTCAACCACATATTTCCTTCTGCTATCTGATACATAATTGTCACGAGATTAAGTACCACCCAAAATAACATAAAAATCAAACTCTGACATGAACATGAAATCAGATGACACGGACGAATTGAAACATGGAAATATAATTTGATCTTTGAATCAATGAATACTATGCGCATAGACATAAAAAGAGAGAACGAGTTCCATTTATACCGAGTTCAGTTGTATTGAGAAGAGTTATGCTCTCCAGAAGTATACATGACTAATACAGATTCCTCGAGAAAAAAGAGTTTATTTGGTATTATCTCAAACATAGATAAATACAAGAGAACAAAATAACGGCTTTAAATTTTATCATCACGACATCACTAGTTTTAATACAATAACTAACAACTTTCTAAATAGCTAAAAAATAATAATCATATCCATGAGCATGCCGGTCAAACATCATGCATAGTGATACAAGTCAATGAGAAAAACTAAAACATAAATGGACCGTCCCTATTACTTAAATAATGAACTGAAAAAATGTAGCAAAACGGTTAAAATAATATATGCAATTGCAAAGATAGATAAAAGCTTTCGGTATACCTGTTCAATGATAGCAAAATAATGGGAATTGGCCTGCAAAAAGGAGAAAACAATTTTAAAGTCAATTTTCCATAAACAAACCATAGCGACTACCACTAACCGACATCATTAACATGAAAATTTTGTTAGTTACATCTGATTCTCATTATATCTCAGAACCTACCGTCCACAAATTCTCATTGTAATTACTTCAATAGAAACGAAGCTACATCTAGAGTTATAGAATATACATACAAATGGTATGTGTGTAAATAAGATAAGAGTCACAAGATCAACATTAAATTACCTCATCGTTCATCACCCAGCCACCTCCGACAATTTCTAACTGCCCATTCTTTACCAAATTGATGAATGATTCCTTCATCTCATCCGGGGCATCCCGCCACCACCTCTCTAGATATGACATCTCCTCCCATATAAACTTCCGGCGAGGATCCTACACATCCAAATCACTCAACGAACATCATAATTCAAGTCGTCTCAAAATAATGACTAAACATGGTAAACAACTCAAAATAATGACTAAACATGGTAAGCAACTAAAGATCAGTGAAAATAAAACTATGGAACTGACAGGTTTACTATATTTTCATCATTTCCGTGAAGCCTTTTCATATCTCCTCTAATCTAACCTTTAGATATTCTTAAATCCAGAACACAAAGTGCACTTTTAGGTTGTATTGTACCATTAATGTGTATTTAATCAATCATGCCAAATATTATTCAATATACATTTATTCATCCACTCCAAATTGTTCAATAAAAGTTGTGGTAGGGTTTGGTGCACCGAAAAAACAGGATAGAACAGGACAGAAATAAATCCTTTTTTAACCGTATGTCTGGTTTTGTCATGTTTACATAATACAACCAAGCACAGAATAGAAACAATGTTGTTCCATCCTGTTCTGCCCATGTCTATCAAAACACTACCAATGCAACCATTTTAAACTTGCCATTTTCACTCACGACCGACCAACATATATTTACTCAACCACTTCAAACCATTCAATAAAAATGAGATCACACTTCCAAGAAATAATACACAACAAAAATAACCAAGCCTTTTCCTAAAAGATGCAATCGGCTACATGAATCAAACAACACCATAATATTCCTATCATTAATTCTGTCTACAAACAAACTATTTACACCTAAACCTTTCTTAATAATTTCGCCTATATTTTTATTAGTCTCCCTATACCTCATTTATCTACTTTCCTTACTAGAATAAACAACCAACCAAATTTGCTTATTTTCTCTCTCTCTCTCTATTCTACCAGAAAACCTCACCAACATACATTTATCCAACCACTTCAAATCATTCAATAAAAACTACATAATTTCTTGAAGGAATAAACAAGCAACCAAAAAAACAAAAGGATAAATTATTGACCTTTTGAAGGGTTTCAACAATGGTATCAAGTATATGCCTTGATTGTCTATCATAGTATTCCTCAACAGTGAGTTTCCAACCAGGATCATTATGTGAATGTGGCACAACAAAAATCTTCAGCTTTTCACTATCCCATTCATTCCCTCTATAAGTGACACTCCAACCTTGCTTCCAAGCACCACCATCCACATCCAAGAACTCAATCTTATCATACAACCCTTTAGTTGTGATATCAACACTTGCAGCCAAAAGGGTATAGTTCCCACCCTTCCCATCACTAAAAAAAACCGGCTTTGTGTTAACCGGTTTTCGGTATCGGTTGGACCGGGTTCTGAAGTGTGAAGTGATGGGTTTTGGGACACCAAATTTGAAGATGATGAGGATGAACAATGAGAGTGATAAAACAATGCCAATGGTGAAGAAATTTGAAAAGATGAAATCTTTAAGCACTGTTCTTCTTCTTTGCTTTCTGGGTACCTTTGATTTTGGGTTTGTTGATGGTAATATCGATTGGCTCCAACTTCCTCCACCACCACGCCTTGTACTTCCAATAGAAAAAGCCATGCCTTTGTTCTTCTTTCTCTCTCTAAAAGATTGTTAAAAATGTTAACTTTCTCTCACTAAATGATGAAAAAATATGAACTTTCTTTGATTTTTCATGTGGGAATTGGGATCTATGGTTTTATGGGGTAATAGAAGAAAAACCCAGATTGGATTTAGAGAGTTGAAAATCAAGAGTTGTTGAAGCAAAGTGTGTGTAACATCTTTTTATCAATTTGTGATTCTTTTTTTGGGAGTTTGGAATGGTCAATGAATGTTGGTTAAACTATCTAAAGATTTATACATATATATTATATTATTTATTATTCATTTGAATTACTTTTTCTGAAAAATTAACAATAAAGGATATAATGACAATGTATAAAATTCCATATATCTTTTTCTCTTGTTTTTGTTTTCTAATGTTTTAGTAAATTAAGTATTAGTGGTGTGATGTATTTACTAAACTTGTGTTAAATATTATATTTAATAGTGTATAGATACTGACTAAAATAAACTAAATGATTGAATCTTATTATTTTTTTAAGTAATTAGTTCATCATTGTTTAATTTTTAATTTTGGTCATTTATTGTATGATCCTTAATTCCATTTAGTACATGAGTTTTAAGTAAAAAGTAATATATAATTGTAAAAGTTGGTATTAAATTAAAATAAATTTGATTTTTTATTAAAACATAATTTTAAATTTGGAAGTAGTATTACAATTTTGAATCTTGCATGAATATTATATACACATGGACAAATATGAGTAAACTTGCTTATCTAAACATTTGTTTATAAAAATCATAATTGTTGAAGAAACATGTAATTCATATTGATGTATTCAAACGTGTAATTTATTATTGATATGAATATCATGTATATACTTAGATTATTTCTATTATAATTCCATAATTGTACTCTAAATATAGCATATTCTTAATAATCTTCATGTTAGAAATGATTGAATGTGAGACTCTATTATGAAAGTCAAATTTACCATTTATAAAAAAAACATTTGAAATGTTACATATGGATTTTGTTATTTTTTTTAATAATATTCAATCTACCTATTTTTTAATAATATCTTTAGTAGTACGAAAAAATAATCAACAATGACTTAAGATTGCAAAAGAGGGAGAAAAATCCTAGTTTTTTTTTGTGGGTTAAGATAATTGTTAACAAATTTTGTGATTTGACCAAACTATGGTTGATTGGTTGTGATATTTGTGTACCCCTTAACATATTAATTTCAATATAAACTAAAAATATTGGAATAAAAGTTTTTTTAAGGGAAAATGAAAATCAAGAATATTGAAGATGGTAAACACGTTGTAAATAAGCTAGGAACACAATTTATTCCATGAAGGGGAGATTTTATAAATGGATAGCTTTGAAGTCCATTGTGCACCAAATTTTAGCACAATGCCTTAATGATAAAAGATAATTTTGAACAGCAAAATTGACTCTATAATTTATCATGAAATTAGATAAATGAAAATAGAAATGGGAAAATTAAATTAATAAAGAAGAACCAATATTAGCTGAATGTTGAAACTCCAACTTTCATACAATACCAATAAATGCAAAACCCAACAAGATTGACATTAGATCAATACAAGGAAACTCGAATCGGATATTAAATTGTAAAATATCTCATATTAATTTTAATCAGTTTAAACAGTTAAATTGTATAATTGGACTGAATAATTTCATGTGTTTGTTAATATGCTTTTTCTCAATTCTTCCCTTAGCTAATCCATCAACTTTGTTTCTATTATCATGTAAAATTAGAGAGATACTAACATGATCACAAGAGACCAAAATAATAATTTTACATATTTTTCATAAACAAAATTACTATTACTTTATTAATTTTGAAGAGATATAACATTAAGACTGTTATAAAGATAAAATGAATTTTAAATTAGACAAATAACATATAAATTTAATACAAATAACCATACTAATTACATTACATACTTAAGAAAACACTTAAAAAATTGCAAATTTAACTTTATAATTTACCCATTCCCAAAATAAACTTGACCTATAAAAACATATATCAACAAAATATAAACAACCACTAACCTGCTACTATTAACCCACAATATCTTTTGTAATATTAGAAAAATAATATAAAAGTGCAATATTATAACAAAAATATCTATACAACATAAAGATTTTTATACAATTATTAATAAGTGTGGATTTACTTACAAGTAAATTTTTTTTTTAAATGTACTTTCAATTTTAGCCATTAATTTTATGAACATATAATGATTTAAATCTAGTCACTAATTCAAATCATTAGATTTATGATGAAGAAAATAGAAGTAAATTTAAAAAACTTATTATCCCCGTACCCTACTATTAATATGTGATGCGTTCAAAACAACACAAAGAATAAGTGTTTGGTGTAAAGGGTCATGGCTACTTCATCTCAATTCTTGATCCTTTCACACTTCACCGATATCTCTCTCCACCACCCTCCCAAACCACCACCTCCTCCCCCTTTCTTCCACCACCGCCGCCGCACCTCCTCCGCCATCTCATGCTCCTTAATCTCCGGCCTTGGCGGCTTCCCCGACGACGTCGTTTCAACAAGAAACTCAACATTTGACCGTGGATTCATCGTTATAGCGAAAATGTTGAAACGAATTGAACCCCTCGATAACTCCGTCATAACGGAAGGTGTATCTGATTCAGCGAAGGATTCTATGAAGCAAACTATTTCAACTATGTTTGGGTTACTTCCGTCTCAACAATTCTCCGTTACCGTTACTGTTTCGAAGAAACCGCTTCATCGTCTTCTTGTTTCTTCTATTGTTACTGGGTAATTTAATTTTGTATCAAAATTCGTTTTTTTCAAGTGGGACATGTTTGATTTCCCTTAAGAAAGGTCTAGAGTCGTGTGGATGAAAAATATCTGCTGAGAGAGTTGGCCCCATATACCTGCGGATGTTCTGGTGGCTCGGACAGGATTGACTCCAGTGCAGAAATAACTGTGGGTCACCAAAAAAAATTCATTTTTTTCTTCAATACCGTGTTTTTTCTTAAGGAAAAAGATGCGTTTTTTATTGAAGAATTTACTTCTGATATTTATAGTTATGCTTGTTTGGTTGAGTTTTATAAAAAAAAGGTGCAGTTTTTTTAGAGAAGTTGAATTTTTCAGGTTTTCTTATATATGGGGAATCACTTGTTTTGAGAATCATAGCCTTAATGTTTTGATGATAGTATTAGCTGTTGAGACATGCATTGAGATTTTGGTGATTTTAAGTAAACAAATTCTGATTTCAGTGATGAATAATGAATTTGAATTAAGGTTTGGGGTTTGGTTAATTTGGTGAGAAAAGTTTTTTCCTTTTTATAATAAAGTTCTATGATGACTATGAGCTGTTTTTGAGCATGAAATATGTTTATTCAAATAAGCACTGAAATTTTTGTTTGTGGACAATTTCTGATTTGGGTGAACCTGGATTTAAATGCATGTTTGGTTTTGGTTTTGATTTTAATTTTACTAGAGATTTTGTCTAAAGGTTGAATTGAGCACAGAATTTGTTGAATTCGACGAGGCACTTAATTTTTGTGATTTTAATGAACAATTTTGGATTTTAGTGATGAAAAGTGAATTTCAATACAGGTTTGGTTTGGGTTAATTTTTTCAGTGTGATGACTAATGATTGAGTTGTTCTGAACATGAAATAATCAAATAAGATCATTCGAATATTTTGTGTGTAACCAATTGTGAAATTGCCTTTTCTCAAAGTTTTATGTTGATTATAAGCTGTTTTGAACACGACATAAGTTAATTCAAATCTGGGTAGAGTTTTGTATGTGGAGTTGAAGTCTTTTAACTGTTGGGATTTTGGTTTTCTTTAGGTACACTTTGTGGAATGCAGAGTACAGGATGTCCCTAACACGGAATTTTGATATATCACCATCTGCGGATGATCGGTCAAATTGTGAAACACATTCGGAGGTTTCAGAAGTGAAGGGTGCGGGAGTCAACGAACATCATAATTCAAGTCGTCTCAAAATAATGACTAAACATGGTAAACAACTCAAAATAATGACTAAACATGGTAAGCAACTAAAGATCAGTGAAAATAAAACTATGGAACTGACAGGTTTACTATATTTTCATCATTTCCGTGAAGCCTTTTCATATCTCCTCTAATCTAACCTTTAGATATTCTTAAATCCAGAACACAAAGTGCACTTTTAGGTTGTATTGTACCATTAATGTGTATTTAATCAATCATGCCAAATATTATTCAATATACATTTATTCATCCACTCCAAATTGTTCAATAAAAGTTGTGGTAGGGTTTGGTGCACCGAAAAAACAGGATAGAACAGGACAGAAATAAATCCTTTTTTAACCGTATGTCTGGTTTTGTCATGTTTACATAATACAACCAAGCACAGAATAGAAACAATGTTGTTCCATCCTGTTCTGCCCATGTCTATCAAAACACTACCAATGCAACCATTTTAAACTTGCCATTTTCACTCACGACCGACCAACATATATTTACTCAACCACTTCAAACCATTCAATAAAAATGAGATCACACTTCCAAGAAATAATACACAACAAAAATAACCAAGCCTTTTCCTAAAAGATGCAATCGGCTACATGAATCAAACAACACCATAATATTCCTATCATTAATTCTGTCTACAAACAAACTATTTACACCTAAACCTTTCTTAATAATTTCGCCTATATTTTTATTAGTCTCCCTATACCTCATTTATCTACTTTCCTTACTAGAATAAACAACCAACCAAATTTGCTTATTTTCTCTCTCTCTCTCTATTCTACCAGAAAACCTCACCAACATACATTTATCCAACCACTTCAAATCATTCAATAAAAACTACATAATTTCTTGAAGGAATAAACAAGCAACCAAAAAAACAAAAGGATAAATTATTGACCTTTTGAAGGGTTTCAACAATGGTATCAAGTATATGCCTTGATTGTCTATCATAGTATTCCTCAACAGTGAGTTTCCAACCAGGATCATTATGTGAATGTGGCACAACAAAAATCTTCAGCTTTTCACTATCCCATTCATTCCCTCTATAAGTGACACTCCAACCTTGCTTCCAAGCACCACCATCCACATCCAAGAACTCAATCTTATCATACAACCCTTTAGTTGTGATATCAACACTTGCAGCCAAAAGGGTATAGTTCCCACCCTTCCCATCACTAAAAAAAACCGGCTTTGTGTTAACCGGTTTTCGGTATCGGTTGGACCGGGTTCTGAAGTGTGAAGTGATGGGTTTTGGGACACCAAATTTGAAGATGATGAGGATGAACAATGAGAGTGATAAAACAATGCCAATGGTGAAGAAATTTGAAAAGATGAAATCTTTAAGCACTGTTCTTCTTCTTTGCTTTCTGGGTACCTTTGATTTTGGGTTTGTTGATGGTAATATCGATTGGCTCCAACTTCCTCCACCACCACGCCTTGTACTTCCAATAGAAAAAGCCATGCCTTTGTTCTTCTTTCTCTCTCTAAAAGATTGTTAAAAATGTTAACTTTCTCTCACTAAATGATGAAAAAATATGAACTTTCTTTGATTTTTCATGTGGGAATTGGGATCTATGGTTTTATGGGGTAATAGAAGAAAAACCCAGATTGGATTTAGAGAGTTGAAAATCAAGAGTTGTTGAAGCAAAGTGTGTGTAACATCTTTTTATCAATTTGTGATTCTTTTTTTGGGAGTTTGGAATGGTCAATGAATGTTGGTTAAACTATCTAAAGATTTATACATATATATTATATTATTTATTATTCATTTGAATTACTTTTTCTGAAAAATTAACAATAAAGGATATAATGACAATGTATAAAATTCCATATATCTTTTTCTCTTGTTTTTGTTTTCTAATGTTTTAGTAAATTAAGTATTAGTGGTGTGATGTATTTACTAAACTTGTGTTAAATATTATATTTAATAGTGTATAGATACTGACTAAAATAAACTAAATGATTGAATCTTATTATTTTTTTAAGTAATTAGTTCATCATTGTTTAATTTTTAATTTTGGTCATTTATTGTATGATCCTTAATTCCATTTAGTACATGAGTTTTAAGTAAAAAGTAATATATAATTGTAAAAGTTGGTATTAAATTAAAATAAATTTGATTTTTTATTAAAACATAATTTTAAATTTGGAAGTAGTATTACAATTTTGAATCTTGCATGAATATTATATACACATGGACAAATATGAGTAAACTTGCTTATCTAAACATTTGTTTATAAAAATCATAATTGTTGAAGAAACATGTAATTCATATTGATGTATTCAAACGTGTAATTTATTATTGATATGAATATCATGTATATACTTAGATTATTTCTATTATAATTCCATAATTGTACTCTAAATATAGCATATTCTTAATAATCTTCATGTTAGAAATGATTGAATGTGAGACTCTATTATGAAAGTCAAATTTACCATTTATAAAAAAAACATTTGAAATGTTACATATGGATTTTGTTATTTTTTTTAATAATATTCAATCTACCTATTTTTTAATAATATCTTTAGTAGTACGAAAAAATAATCAACAATGACTTAAGATTGCAAAAGAGGGAGAAAAATCCTAGTTTTTTTTTGTGGGTTAAGATAATTGTTAACAAATTTTGTGATTTGACCAAACTATGGTTGATTGGTTGTGATATTTGTGTACCCCTTAACATATTAATTTCAATATAAACTAAAAATATTGGAATAAAAGTTTTTTTAAGGGAAAATGAAAATCAAGAATATTGAAGATGGTAAACACGTTGTAAATAAGCTAGGAACACAATTTATTCCATGAAGGGGAGATTTTATAAATGGATAGCTTTGAAGTCCATTGTGCACCAAATTTTAGCACAATGCCTTAATGATAAAAGATAATTTTGAACAGCAAAATTGACTCTATAATTTATCATGAAATTAGATAAATGAAAATAGAAATGGGAAAATTAAATTAATAAAGAAGAACCAATATTAGCTGAATGTTGAAACTCCAACTTTCATACAATACCAATAAATGCAAAACCCAACAAGATTGACATTAGATCAATACAAGGAAACTCGAATCGGATATTAAATTGTAAAATATCTCATATTAATTTTAATCAGTTTAAACAGTTAAATTGTATAATTGGACTGAATAATTTCATGTGTTTGTTAATATGCTTTTTCTCAATTCTTCCCTTAGCTAATCCATCAACTTTGTTTCTATTATCATGTAAAATTAGAGAGATACTAACATGATCACAAGAGACCAAAATAATAATTTTACATATTTTTCATAAACAAAATTACTATTACTTTATTAATTTTGAAGAGATATAACATTAAGACTGTTATAAAGATAAAATGAATTTTAAATTAGACAAATAACATATAAATTTAATACAAATAACCATACTAATTACATTACATACTTAAGAAAACACTTAAAAAATTGCAAATTTAACTTTATAATTTACCCATTCCCAAAATAAACTTGACCTATAAAAACATATATCAACAAAATATAAACAACCACTAACCTGCTACTATTAACCCACAATATCTTTTGTAATATTAGAAAAATAATATAAAAGTGCAATATTATAACAAAAATATCTATACAACATAAAGATTTTTATACAATTATTAATAAGTGTGGATTTACTTACAAGTAAATTTTTTTTTTAAATGTACTTTCAATTTTAGCCATTAATTTTATGAACATATAATGATTTAAATCTAGTCACTAATTCAAATCATTAGATTTATGATGAAGAAAATAGAAGTAAATTTAAAAAACTTATTATCCCCGTACCCTACTATTAATATGTGATGCGTTCAAAACAACACAAAGAATAAGTGTTTGGTGTAAAGGGTCATGGCTACTTCATCTCAATTCTTGATCCTTTCACACTTCACCGATATCTCTCTCCACCACCCTCCCAAACCACCACCTCCTCCCCCTTTCTTCCACCACCGCCGCCGCACCTCCTCCGCCATCTCATGCTCCTTAATCTCCGGCCTTGGCGGCTTCCCCGACGACGTCGTTTCAACAAGAAACTCAACATTTGACCGTGGATTCATCGTTATAGCGAAAATGTTGAAACGAATTGAACCCCTCGATAACTCCGTCATAACGGAAGGTGTATCTGATTCAGCGAAGGATTCTATGAAGCAAACTATTTCAACTATGTTTGGGTTACTTCCGTCTCAACAATTCTCCGTTACCGTTACTGTTTCGAAGAAACCGCTTCATCGTCTTCTTGTTTCTTCTATTGTTACTGGGTAATTTAATTTTGTATCAAAATTCGTTTTTTTCAAGTGGGACATGTTTGATTTCCCTTAAGAAAGGTCTAGAGTCGTGTGGATGAAAAATATCTGCTGAGAGAGTTGGCCCCATATACCTGCGGATGTTCTGGTGGCTCGGACAGGATTGACTCCAGTGCAGAAATAACTGTGGGTCACCAAAAAAAATTCATTTTTTTCTTCAATACCGTGTTTTTTCTTAAGGAAAAAGATGCGTTTTTTATTGAAGAATTTACTTCTGATATTTATAGTTATGCTTGTTTGGTTGAGTTTTATAAAAAAAAGGTGCAGTTTTTTTAGAGAAGTTGAATTTTTCAGGTTTTCTTATATATGGGGAATCACTTGTTTTGAGAATCATAGCCTTAATGTTTTGATGATAGTATTAGCTGTTGAGACATGCATTGAGATTTTGGTGATTTTAAGTAAACAAATTCTGATTTCAGTGATGAATAATGAATTTGAATTAAGGTTTGGGGTTTGGTTAATTTGGTGAGAAAAGTTTTTTCCTTTTTATAATAAAGTTCTATGATGACTATGAGCTGTTTTTGAGCATGAAATATGTTTATTCAAATAAGCACTGAAATTTTTGTTTGTGGACAATTTCTGATTTGGGTGAACCTGGATTTAAATGCATGTTTGGTTTTGGTTTTGATTTTAATTTTACTAGAGATTTTGTCTAAAGGTTGAATTGAGCACAGAATTTGTTGAATTCGACGAGGCACTTAATTTTTGTGATTTTAATGAACAATTTTGGATTTTAGTGATGAAAAGTGAATTTCAATACAGGTTTGGTTTGGGTTAATTTTTTCAGTGTGATGACTAATGATTGAGTTGTTCTGAACATGAAATAATCAAATAAGATCATTCGAATATTTTGTGTGTAACCAATTGTGAAATTGCCTTTTCTCAAAGTTTTATGTTGATTATAAGCTGTTTTGAACACGACATAAGTTAATTCAAATCTGGGTAGAGTTTTGTATGTGGAGTTGAAGTCTTTTAACTGTTGGGATTTTGGTTTTCTTTAGGTACACTTTGTGGAATGCAGAGTACAGGATGTCCCTAACACGGAATTTTGATATATCACCATCTGCGGATGATCGGTCAAATTGTGAAACACATTCGGAGGTTTCAGAAGTGAAGGGTGCGGGAGAGGTTTGGGAAATTGAGAATGATTCTGAGGGTTTGGATAGTTCCTGCCCAAGAGTGTTCGGAGATTTGCCTCCTCAGGCTCTAAATTATATCCAGCAGTTGCAGTCTGAGTTGACAAATGTCAAGGAGGTAACCCCTTTATCATTACCCCGATTTACTTCAAAATTTCCATTTCAATGGATGTGGAAGCACTTGCAGTTTTAAGAGTATTTGACATGTTTGGTTCTACTGGTGAGACGCCTTAGTTGGATTTAGAGTGAGTGTATTGGGAGTTTGGAAGAAAAACCTCACCTTAATGGATGAATTATTGTTAGTGCTTATCAATTTTTTTGCTCATTATATATGTGGCAATGAAGTTGAATTTTGAGTTAGTGTATTGGGAATTGGGATAAAAGACCTCACTTTAATGGGTTATTTGCTCATGGTGCTTGTAAAATGCTTGCTTCTTATGTGTGTGCCATGTATATTTGGCCTAATATGGTTTCCACTAGTAGTAATTTGTGCAAAGGATTTAACTTCAACTGTAACACAACTAAGATTTTATCCCTCAAGGATATGTGTGGATGTAGGAGTTTGGAGAAAGGGAGAGATGCTTTTTCGATTTTAAATTAGCGAATTATTAAATGTTCACACAAATAAATAACGGATGATCAAAAGGTTAGATGATAATCTTTTTGTACTTTTCTTATTATGAAGAATTCTCTATTAAGGAAAATGTTTATTTGAAATGAAGAAGAAAAATCACCCTTCCCCTCCAATCGTCTCCATCCTAATAAACATTGATAAGTATAAATAACGAGATTTGCTTCCATAACCTTGAAAGTTATTAAGGGAAACGACAAATAGGATTTCTTTCCTTGAGAATGCAAAGAAATGGCTTCACAATGAGGAGGCACTATCCCCCGGTTGTGTATCAAAATATTCTGTAGTGTAGTCTATGCCCTTATTTGAGAGGCACTCTGAAAGAGTCGAATATGATGTGATTTTTTTCCTTTCAGGAGCTAAATGCCCAGAAGCGGGAAATATTGCAAATAGAATATGAAAGAGGAAACCGGAACAATTTGTTGGAATATCTTCGGTCCCTGAAACCTGATATGGTAAATGCCTCAGAACATCTACTTAATAATATCCCCTTGCAATTGAAACTGGTGCTTTAAGTTAGATTGCAGAAGCCCTTCCCTCGTCCTTATTTCCTTCCATTCATGTAGGTATTGAATCTTGCATTAACATTTTGACTCGATTTCATGTGTTTACTTACCTTAACAGGTAGCAGAACTATCTCGGCCATCATCAATAGAAGTGGAGGATATAATTCACCAACTTGTTCAGAACGTATTGAGGAGATTCTATGGGGATAATGCTAGTTCTAATTTTATGGAACAATCAATAGAAGGAGGGAATATAGATAATCACCCAGACAGCGGTGATGAGCTTAGTGATACAGTAGCCACTTCTCGAGATTACTTAGCGAAGTTGCTTTACTGGTTAGTACATCTTACTCTCATTGACCTTCAAAAACTTTAGTTCGTCCGGAGTGACTCTTATCCTTAACATAAATATATACATGACCCTAGTGTAACGTTTGGTAGACATGTTAGAATGAACAAAACATGAGTTTTCTTCTATCCCTGGTGCATTTTATAAATAAAACGGAACAAGACACAAGGATTAAAACTTGTACATTTTGGTTGTACTAAAACGATAAAGCCAAAGAGAAAAGAACTGAACATTTTTTGTTATTATGGTGGGAGTCTCGTGCACTGGGCCGTCCTATGGTCTATCCGTGTACCAAATGCTATCTAAAATTTCTCCATACATTCCATAAGAATGTAGATACATACTTTCCTTGCCTCTAATCTATTGAGCTCTCGATTCTTTAGCCAGTCACATCCGTTTTTTGTGTCTGATCATACTTCGGTTTTCTTACCATTTGCAGGTGTATGTTATTGGGTCATCACTTAAGAGGGTTGGAAAATAGGTTGCATCTGAGCTGTGTGGTTGGACTGTTGTAATAGAGAACCTGGAAGGCATGTATATTCTTTTCTTCCTTTTTTCTTTTTCTTCCACCACCTTTGTGGATTTTTCCCCGATAATAACAGTAAATGAAGCTGATTTATGATATAGTATTTTGGTGTCGTTTGATTCATGTAGCCGACCCTATCTAATGAGATTAAGGCTAGGTTATTGTTGAACAATAATATTATGCAATGAAAAACTGAACATATGGAATAATAGTGTGCACCCTTCTCTTGATTCATCATGCAATCAGTCAATCACCGGTAACATCACACCATAAATTTGAAATAGAGTATAATTTTCGATGGAATGGTGGTAAGGCTGCTTGTGTCTTGTGACACGGGGTCATAGGTTCAACTCTTGGAAATAGTCTCTCTGCTTGTTAGGATAAAGTTATGTGTATCTAAGCGCTTTCCATACTTGGAGATGTGCCATTTCAAACCAATTCCTTTGGACACTTGTTGATATCTTGTTCACTGTTTTCTGAAACATGAGGTAGATATGAGGGGAAATGAAATGGAAGATAGAAGCATGCATGCTTAACTACAATCAGAGGTTGGAGCATGTATTTTAGTTGTGAATCAAAGTGGAACTGTAAACTTTTATCAATCAAATGTATATCTCCTTTATAATTATAAAAGAAAAAACTCTAAAATGAGCTATTATGTTCACCACTAGTTTTTTTGGTATACTCAAATTTTTGGTACAAAATAGTATGACTGTTCACTCTAGAGAGAGCAATTATGTCCCCTGTTTGGTTTAACTCATCCTAATATAAGAGTTAATACACACATTTTTTCCGTATGGACTAATTTACTTTAGATGAGTCATATTAAAAGACCTCCTAGATTTTTTGTAGTAAAAATAAGAAAACAATTCTTGTGACAGCCTTAGTTATTTTTAAGTCCTTTAATTTTTTCTTCTTTCAAATAAGTTCTTTTAAGTTTCAAAGGCTAAATGAATAAATTTATTTTATCATATGCAAATGTGGTAATTGAAGGAATGAACTTTTTTCTGAAGTTTTGTTGCTCATTTGTTTTTTTTTTTTGTGCTCCGCATCTTCTCCTTTAGGTACCGTGGAGTTCTAACCTCAAGTCCTCGACCCCTTAGATAACCCTAATCAGCTTCAAACACCAAACACCTGACTCTTCTTACAACCATTTTAAACTATGTAGGATGGTGTTGCTTGTCTCATCTAGTTCAATATTGTTTTTCTACCTGCATAGTAACTTTTTAGCAAGTTCTTTTGACTGTTTTGAGCCAACCAAGTGGAACTTTCAAGGCTTCATACCTTTTTTCCCACAAACAATAATATAGAGTCAAAGGACAGATTAGAAAGCGATGTAATAAATAATTAAATGTGAAACAACTAAAAATGTATATGAGAAACAATTGTTAACTACAAATTTTCATTCACACTCAAACTTAGATAAGAATATTAGGTTTGTTATTCACTAATGTAACACTTAATTCAAACAAGTGTCACTTGCTTATAGACTTTCTTTTCTTTGAACATAGATCCAAATGCCCACTTGAATTTTTGTTGGAAATGATTGGTTGACTTTCTAATATCATATATCGAGTATAAGACAAGTGATATCATATTTACTTTCAGATGTTGTTTTTAATCCCCTAAAACAATAGAGTAATTAAACTACAAAAGTAAAATCTTTCAAAATAAATTCCTCTATTGAATGATAATGTATATAAAATATTAAATCACAAAAAATGGAATGGTCTTGTAGCTCAGTTGGTTAGAGCATTGATCTTATGAGCCAGAAGTTGTGGGAGTCCACTATGAAAGTTAATGGAAGATGTTAATCAGATAACTAGATGTAAACTTGTTTCACTAGCACAAGAGCGGGATCATTAAACCATAATCCTATATATCATTCCCCCAATATCATTATCCATTCTAAAAACTATAGTTTATTTATCAAATTATTCTGAGTCATTCCTATATTTATACATCATATTGCTTTTTTCAATTCTATTAAGAATTATTTCATAGAAATCTTAATTATAATCTTAACAACATGATTTGTGATGGAAAATATAACAAACCAGTCTAAAAGAATTGTTGTGCCTATTTACACATTTAATATTGTAAATAATATGTTAGATCCTCTCAAATAAAGTTAGACTTATTAACTAAATTAATAATCTTAAAAAATATAATTTCTTATAAAGGATTCTCTAGAGGCTAAAGACAAGATGAATAATTGAATTACACTATTAATAAATATACTTATTACAACAACTCTTACCATTTTGTGATAAATAATTGGTTAAAAATAAACAATTCCCTAAATCAAACAAGAAAAGAATTTCAATCATAAATAAGTTGGACTCATTTTACTTGCATGACCAAAATAACATGCAATATCTCTTTTAAAAATCATTAGGATCACACAATGTGCAAGGTTTTGCAACTACATTTTAAAAAATTAAAACAAAAAACAATTAAACTTTAACAAAACTAAGATCAATGAGCAACATATATGGTCATCCACCATCACAGAAGTGGGCCTCTCAACAAAAAACCAAATTAATCTCTTACTCCTCCAATCCTCAACATATCACTATTTGGGTTCATTTCAACATGTTGAAACATTCCTCATTCTTTAGAATATTGATGAACTCTTTGAATATTTTCTGTTTTCACAAATAATGTTTTGTCATAATTTATCTTTACCACCTCCATCTTCATTTTAGTCTTCACTCCCTCTACCATTTTAGTTGATTTTCTTATAACTGAAATAAACTTTTTGGTGATAATTTATTTGATAAAGATAGAAAATGTTAGTCTATGACTTTTATAAGTGGTTTGACCCACATTATACTCAAAATTCATCCTATAGTAATTTAGCAAGTAAATTATTTTATGATGGTTCTTTCTTTACACAAATCAAAGAATCTTGGTAAGTACACACTTAAATATGTACAAAAATTACCCAAAAAATTATAATTTCCTAAAATGAAGAATCTCTTGTGGGTGCAATTCTCATGTAATGGTGATGATTTTGATTGTAGAGATCATAAGCCCAAAGATAATCAAGTGGGCATAGTTTCTTACCATAAAGTCTAGCCCGTGGTTTCCCTTTACTACTCCAATGAAGCAAACTAATTGGCCCATGATGCAAAATCCTAAAAACCATAAAAAATGGTGGAAGTGAACCCAACTCATAAATCCTCTTATCTTTCTGAATCTTTATCAATTTCTCAATCTTCCTTGTGTACTCACCCTCTCTCCATCTCACCAAATCCATCACCATCACCCTAGTGTTGAAATAACAAGGCCTTTTCCTTTAACCTTTAAACACCTTAGAGTCTGTTTGCGAGTTGAAATTTGGAGGGGAATGAAAGAAAAAATAAGGCTTTAGAATCATTTCACAATGTATTTTATAGCTTTGAAGTCTTCTTTTTTCCTTCATCCCCTCCAAAATTCAACTCCCAAACATACCTTAAGAGAATTCAGAACTAGACTAAAACTAATAAGAGAAATATCTTGTAAAATTTGCATGACAATATTCTGCTGCACCAATCACTCTTGACTGAGTCGATAAAACCTTTGAATATTATCAACAACTATAACATCAAAATCTAAATATATAACTCTTTCATCACATCCCTCTAGCAAATCAGCCAAATAACTTCTTGCATAATTCAATAGATTCTCAAGTGCTTCTCTTATTGAATGAGATATCAAATGATTAACTAAAATTTCCTTAAAAATATAAACTTTGATGAATGTAAGATAAGGAAATGATGATTTAGCAATCCTAATAAACTCATCCTTGTTCTCAAATCGATGGTCATAGCAATATGAACAAATGAAGGGTCACATGCCAAACCCAATTTCAAATTGTTGTTATCAACTTGCAAAAAGTTATCAACTTTAGCTTCAATTTCATAGCCATTTTTGTGTGTGATCTTGTTATTAATAGATCTAATAGCATTGGCTTGAAAGAGAAGCATATAAGTTAAGAAAAGGACAACAAAAATAATTGATCTAGAAAGAAACATCACTCTATAACTATAAGACCAAAAGAGTGAGAAGATGAGAGAGATATTGGAATTAATAGGGAAGATGATTAATACATAAATATTGAATGATGTAATACCAAAATAAAAAATTCTTATAATATTAATGTGTATTTGTAGATGTTAAACTCATTTTCGTATTATAAGTTAGTTAGCTATTAGTACTAATGGTATGATTAAAACAATTATTTGCATGCAATAGAAAAAACGAGGAGAGGATATGTTGATTTAAGAATAAGTTTCCTTTTCTTATTGTTGAGTGATTAAAATATATATGTAATGACAGTGTAATAATTATTTATACTATTATTATATTATCTATTATTCATGTTTAAACTTTTTTTTTTAATTTTTTTATAAATAAAAATAAATAATAGAGGATATATTGGGTTAAATATTTATATTGAATATGTTATATGGAATACAAATATACAAACATACCAGTCTATAACAGAGCACGTGCTTTTAATAATGTTTTTAAGAATAAATAGTCCATGTTATTATTTCTCTCTTTCTTAATAACCTCTGTCTACAAGTGTGATTATGCAATTACTATAATACCCTTGATCTTGGGTTCAATTACCACCTTGGAATTTATTTTTCTTTTGTCTCCCACCATTAAAGTTGGACCTAACTCTACAAGATAATGCAATTACATATTTGTTTGATGTACTTTAAGCATGGTTGAAACTTTTAAATGTATATCTCATTTAAGTTACTAAAAAATTCATTAAAAAACACAACTCGATACACGAAACTCCCACTTCATAGAATCTATAAAGGATAAATATACACAACCTTACCTTTTACTATATTTTATTTGTCTAACTTAAACGATACTACACTAATTTCTAACAAAATCTAAGCTTAGACACTAAGTTGATAAGCTATCATATTCAAAACCACCATTACTCAATCACTTTAGAAAACCATTTCCATTGCACCTTATGTGTTCATTAACCCATTGGTGGTGCTCTATTTTAGGGTCACCAATCCAACAACACAAGTACTATATAGAAACAATGAAAAGAACAATGTTGAATCTACTTCCATGTAAGCTTGCATCTTCATTAAGAGCAAGATCAAATTGGTAAAGAAAAATCTACAAATATATTATGCATGAAACTATTTACATAGAAGAGGCACCAATCTACATTCCCCTCCTAACTTTCATGTTTGCATCATGACAGTTAAATTAACAACCAAAGGATTCTGAGGTTGTTGCACCGAGACTCTTGTAGACATCATAAAAGTATGGATTTGTGTGTCTTAAAACTGTTTAACAGGAACTTCTTGTTGTACCTAAAGGGCTTCAGTTGCCATGGGTATTACGGGAACGCCAACAATTTGCGATATCTTTCCTCCCGATTATGTCGGGTAGTAGAGGTGGAGGCCGCCCTTGATGAAGTTCCTCTTTTCCTTCTGGGGCGGAAGAAAAAATCTTGTGTGTCGAGAACATAGGAAATCTGCAGATGCGACTGATATATTAGAAAATCAAAAAAATTCGTATGTCGATATGAATATAACACCTTATGGAAAGAAATCAAAATAAAAGATTGTTATATGGTTTTACAGCTGTTAGAATATTGAAACTTGGGTTATACATGATTAGCATTTATGATATATAATCAAAACTGCGTTTATGTTGATTAGATGAAAGAGAAATAAGAAGTTACTAATTATTAGGGTGACAGAAAACTAGGATCAAATTGTCATGCCAATGTACCAACACCTATTAGTTTGTCACATCTGATTCTCTTAAGCAAAGTCTTGAGTTCGAGTCTTGTAAACAGTGAGTTCAAGTCTTGTAAACAGTAAAAAAAAAAAAAAAGCTGCTGAGAGAACATTGCCTCAACTCAAACCATAAAAAAGTTCTTTCGCCCAACATATTCGAACACTTTGACATTCGACGACACAAAAAAGACTTCCTCATCCTAAACAGTTGCTCGGTGTGACTGCCATTTCACGAAAACATCCCTAAAATGAAGTTCAAAGATGCCATTTAAACCATGGTCTGTCGCGACTACCATGGAGACATGACTGTGGTGGTCACTATTCAAAGTATAGTGAAAACCTCTTCTTTGCAATTGGTGAATGGCGGTCGGGCCAAAAACGGTAACACCATGGTGACATGGTGCCTCCATTTAATAAAATCAACTCTAAAAGGATGAAAAATAACAGCTTTTTGAAGTGTTACGTGTGACTGTGTGCCGATGCAGATAGAGAAAGAGAGGCTTCAGTGATGTCAAACTTGACAGTCCTATACTCATTAGCTGTGAATGCAAATTAAAACCTCTAAAGGTTTAACAAGAATATCAGAACAATGTTGAATAAATTTAAACATTGTCTTTGGTTGATGGACACAAAATATAGATCACTCTAGGTGAGACCATTTGAAAGAATCGGCCTAAATGGCGAATTGAAAGATTTGGTTTTTAATAAAACTTAATAGGCATCTTTTGATCTATGTAAAATATTTATTTCCATATAATTTACATAAATAAATCTGCCGAAGTCCATTCTGTCTTCTCTATTTAACTAGAGCTTAACTTTCTGTGATCATATTTTAAAGATGGCACAACGGCAGAGGTCATATAGAGAAAGATTCCATAAATGTCGGATAATATATGAATAAAGCACTACACTGCCAAAATAGAAGCCATTAAGGATAAAAATGCTGCATACCTTAGATGAGTTGCAAGCTATCTTGCATTCCAATCCATTAATCACTTTAACACCATCCATGGCAGAGCAAATTGCAGAGTGCTCATCTAAGCCTCGATATTTGCGTTTGTTTCTGCATGTCAAAAAAAGGCAGCAACTTACGTATCGCCTCGTTGAGGTTATTGTACATCATACTGACTATTTTTTGTAGATATCAATTAAAGAACTGTTTCTTGAGTTGCTTCCTTTTTATTTATTTATTTGATTTATTACAAATGAATTGTTTTTATCAAGCAATGTAAATTTTCGACGAATGTATATAAATATAAGCTGCTAAAGATTTTCCATGAGATCTGTTTTCTCTACTGTCTCGTGACGCTGTTACCAGCACAATATGAAGGTAATCAATAGACTGGAATTCTAAAGAACTGATGACGAAAAGCGACTAATCGAATAACAAGCATTTAAGACAGCATCAGCCGAAAACGAAAAGGCATCTCTAAACGTAGCAAGAGTACAATATATGAGAAGGTGGTTGCTTTTGTCTACCACTCGAATTTATTGAGAGTACGGACTTGTTGATTGATGTAAAATAATGAAATAGATAAAATAAAAGTAGAAAAGTGTAATATTATTTATGCATTATCACAGCACATTTTAATTTTCCAATTTGAATCTCATTACAAAAGAACTTGAATATAAAAATAAACTCAGATCTTTTCATTAAAAATAGCCGAGTACAATGAAAAGAATTCATCAATCAAGGTAATAACAAAATACTTACCCTAAGATATAGATATACTTGGACCCTATATATTAGTATGAATAACAGAAAATGGAGAAGACCCAATTTGACTGTTTTCCCGACTCAGTAAGCATGAAAATGCGCCCCGAGTTGACACGACTTACAATTTCAAGACTAACATTGTGAAACTAGAAACCATTGACAGAAACTTTGACAAAAAAGGGATAAACTAAGTGACTATTTCAGCATCTCCGTAGCTTGCAAATAAACACGGACTCCACTCGAGCAACAAAACCAGAGGTTGCTCCAAATATATTTCTTCTTCAAGGCCCCAATGAAGGAAGACATTTATAATGTCTAGCTGATATAATGGCCTATGACAGACATGGAGAGAAGTAATCAAACAGAAGCAACTTCTGGTTGCACTTCAGAAAGGTACTCAATCTACTAGAAATCCTCACCCGATCTATAATTTCTTGAGTTTTCATCCGTTTTCTCCACATTATGCTTCTGTTTCCTCATCTTCTGTTCCATCTCTGTTTTATAAATTGTTTCCTTCTTATTAAGTGATGTAAATCTTTAACTAATGTATATAAATATGAGTTGTTAAAGGATACCCTAAAGCAAAATTCACACAAAATGTTCTCTGGTTTCTCTTCAAGCCATCTTAATTGAAAGTGATCGACAATATACTAGCTAAAATATGCAATAAAATCCCACACGCAGTATGTTTAAAATCCCAATTAGAAAATATAGAATTAACAAGTTACTTGGAGAGAGAAAACGTAATAGAAAAAAGGAATACAGTGATCTTTAAGGTTAATCATTTTCAGAAGAATTAACCCCCACCCCTTTTTACTCATCAAGAGAAATGTACCAAAATGAAACTTAAAAGTTTAATCTTGCAGATTTGTACCTTCGCAGTATAACGCCATTTGGTTCCTTTTTGCAAGGAGAGGCAGACAGAAAATCGTTGTGCAGATAAAAGGAAAAATCCGGATCAATAGATACAGCAAACATCTCAGGCTTTTCATTCATATTGTCCATGATCTGGATGGAAAGTCGAGAAGGAGTAGAAGACTGCAATGACATAACAATGGAAAATGTTACCCATAAATAGAAATAATTTATGAAGTACAGAAACACGTATTCTGTTTGTAAATTTGTTTGTCAAGTCAGGAGAGGGGAAAAGTCACATAGGACCTACACATTGCAATCGATATATATTCTCCTCATTAAGGATGACATGTGCATTTGCATGATAAACTGAATCATTTAATTTCCCGGGTTTCCGAGACTTCTCATACTCGTACAATTGGAGAAGTTTACTGTCTACCTCATCGGTTGTGACAGTTTGAAGCTGCAGAAAAAGTCAACATTTAGAACCTTTAAAGCAAATAACTCATAACTGGATAATAGGAGAGATAAAGAAACCAAGATACCTGTCTGACCATCTTATATATTAACTTGTCCAATGTGAATAACACATACGACTGATTCCCAATAATTGCTCGGCACTCATCTTCAAACTTTGCATTCTCAGAAGATCCATCAAGCAAGTTGTACAAAGCATTCATAAATCTGAAAAGGACCTAGACTATCAATTAAATGTGTAATGAGCAGGGAGAGGGGGCTCGTATAAAGGGGCGGCCCAGTGCATGAGGATCCCACTTAGTGGGATCTGGGGAGGGTAGATGCACACAGCCTTACCCCGCAGGTGGAGAGGGGGCTCGTATAAGTTGCAAAAAATATACCTTGAGTAAGGATCTAGGGAACTAGCATCCTTCGTTTTCCGTTTCGTTTCTGCACTCATTGAATATGTTTTTGCTGATAAGATCCTTTCATAAAGAATCTGCCAAGGTCAAGAGAGTGTAAGACATCAACACCAAGGAAGCAATTTCATCATAAAATTACGTATTAACACTATCCTTACTTGATGGAGCCTAAAAAGCGCATAAAAATCATCATTTCCATAAAACACTCTGGTATCCTTCATTTCTTCAACAAATGAAACTGCTGATATATGCTTTGTGAGAGGTTTCACTGACGAAAGGAACCTCTCGGACAATGGCAATGACAAACCATCTCCAACAGATTGTGCATCTCCATCAGCTTCGCCTTCACTCTCAGCCTTACCATCAACATCATCATGTTCCATATCTTCCTCCTCCTCATGATCTTCACGGGAGCCTTCATCACCAGCAGACTCACTGCCTGAGGCATCTTCACCACCTTCAGAAACATTCTCACTGTCCTCGTCATCAGCATCTGCGTCATTATCACCTCCAGCGTCAGGGCAACTCTCGTCCTCTCCATTTCTAGAATGATGTTTCCTTATTTCGATATTGTGCTTTGACTTGACCGTTGACTGTGCATTTGAATCTCCATAACCAACAAAGTTATCTTCCTCGGAATCACCATTCGGTGATAATTCACCCTCTTCCTTTTCAATTTTGCTAGGCCCAGCAGACTCTTCATGGCTTTTAACTTCACTGCTCTCGTTTAGCACCCCATTCACTACTGGAACCAGAGCTGGAGTCTCACATCCCTGAAACACAAGCATAAGCACAGAGACATTCTTATATCAAATGGGAATTAAAGCAAAAATGGTTTGAGACAAGAAAGATAAAACAGATGCAAAAGCAAGAAAGTCACAACTTGTTGCGAGTGCGATGACTAAAATTAGGTAAGTATTGAAATTTTCCACAATTGAGAACTCATACCTCCATCGATGGTGCATTAGCACTCTGACACTTGGCCACAGAGTCATTAGTATCAGTAGCCCGTGATGGAGTAGTAACACAGCCTTGAAATATAAACAAAATTTAGTATTTTGGCAAGAATTCAACTAAGATACTAAAACAGAAATGATAAAGAATTGAATGAACATAAATAGAAAAACCAAAGTTATGGAGGAAATCAATTTTGCAGCTATCTTGAATACAAACCTGCAGTTAATTCTGCATTGGTTCTGCTCAGGCTATTTTCTTCTCTAACTGCAATTGATGCATTGTTTTTAGAAACTTGTTCATCAGATGCAAATGGTTTACTAAATCCAGACACTTTCACACTGCAGTCTACATTTTTCTGCCCTTTATCCATCACTGGATCATCTTTACAAACCAGTTCACCACCGACAGATACATTTTCTTTACCATTAGCTGCTAAACTAGTCTGATGAGCATTCTTCACTTCAATTACCCTACCATCAGCCTCATTCTTATTCAATTTTGGTAACCTTGAAATAGAGTCTCCGTGAGGACTTCCATCACAAACATTGTGGCTTTCTTTCCTGTCCTCCACATTTTCTGTCCTATAAGATTGGGAAGGAACACCGAGCATTGGCTCCAAGAAGGTACCCCAGAGTCTCATAATTTTACTGAACAACTCCTTACTAGAGAAGACCTCCTCACATGAATATCGAACAAGTTTATACAGGTCTTCATGAATCCCAGCATCAGAATATTCAAATTCGAGATGTGGAATTAGAGGCTGTTTATTTCCAGCAGAAATCGACTGAAGAATATCATCCTCCTCCTGCTGTTTCTCTTTAATTTCTTTGATCTCAGCCACCAAAGCTTTATATCATTGAACACAAAATATTAGAACAGAGAAATAGAACGATAACAGTAACAACAAAACTTGAAAACTGTTCAATGCTAACGATACAACTATAAGCTTTTAATAAGATCATTTTCAATACTAATAAATTTTAGTAGGCGGGGGGGAGGTAAAGACCTGCTAAGATATAAAATTGACTAACTGACCCATGCAACTTTTACGGTACAATATTTCGACAATTATACCTTGACTTTTATATGTATGTTCATGGAGCAGCTCAAAGCAACCAAATCCACAAAAAATATAAATATGAAAGCAGATAAACTATAACCATTGGGATTTAAGTTCAACTTACATTTTGTGCTCAAGTTCTTCGAATCTTGTTGCTTGAAGTAGAAGCTACGGTGATCAAGTGATTTGTAGTGATTTTTAGCATAAATTTCAGCCCAGACCTTATTGAAATCTGAACGACACCTAGTCCACTCCTCCTGTTTCTGCTTCAGTCGGGTAATTATTACAGGCAGGGAATGAGTTGGATTTTTACGCAAAATGTCTACAACATCAAGACCATGGTCACCATATAGACGTTCAATGCACCTTACATTTAGTGCTGCAATATGTAGCCCAGACAGAAGCAATTCATCACAATATTGTATAACAATAAAATAATACAAAACATCACTTCAGATTGGGATTATTTTGGTACCAACCGGTAAAGTGTTCTTCAACACGGCTCAGACTCTCCATATTGATCTTATTTTCAGCAATGTTATTATACAATTCCTCTGCACGTTTAGCAGCTGAACTGACAGACTCTAATAGCATGTCCAGCTCAAATCTACATTAGAAATAATGATAATATCAAATAAAAACTGAACATTGGATCAAGGAGGCAGGATGGATAACGAAATCAAAGAAAAACTGTCAGATCCAATAAAAAACTAAGCTAAAAAACCAGCACGTGTTTTTTTACCTGTCATCTTCACATCTGAACAGGTTTTCTTCATACTGATTCCTGCGCATATGCTTGAAAGAGTAATCTTCACTTCCTGATGTCACAGATACCCAATGATCATTCAACACTTGAGCAGCGAGCTCAGATCTATGACTGACGGAAGGAAATGGATACTGCAAAAATAAAAAGAAACAATGAGTTCTACAAGAAAAATATATACCAACAAAGCCAAAAAGAAAAGTAATCAAATGGAAGTTACATACATCTGCCGGAAGACGCCGGTAGCTGGGAGAACAACTTTCACAGTCATTAAGGTCAAGCTCTTGAATGGATTTGTCCATGTATTTGCTGTATCTTTCCTTCTCTTTACCTCCATCGACCTCACGCTTCTTCTCTTTGTCTTTGTCCTCCAACTTTGATGATCTTGATGCATGAGCATCAGTAGACAACGACTCTGAAATCAATGTGGTTACAGCATCAGAAGATGATATATGGAAAGAAAAAATATCATTTAAAATCACTAAGCATATTCAACACCAACATCATCTGAATGATTAATTTAAGGGGGGATATGCAGTCCATAATCTGACAGTTCTCCTCGAGAGTAAGAAAAGGAAAAAGGAAATTGAAGCATATACATAAGGAGGATAATTGATGTGTATTATATGCCGACTTACTTTTACTCATGACACCAGCAAGGAATCCATCTGCAAAAACAAATTTGAAAGATTTAATCTCAAAATGATAAAATACATTGATAATAAAAATAGCAAGAAATTTGAACAATAATTACCAATATTCTCACAACGCTCCAGGAAATCATTGAACTCATCCATAAGGTCCGAATGTTTTCCAAGTAAATCAGTTACCTGAAATGTAAATTTTTCAATTCATCCTAGTATTAGATTAACTCCGAAATCATTGAATTCATCCATACCAAACATACGCAAAAGGAAGTAACAACTAAAATGATTCAATGTCAACAAGAAAAACAAAGAATGAAGTACAGTAGTAAAATCAGAGAGGTGTTCAAGTCAGTAACTCAAAGAAGCTGGCACGTACCAAATTTTGCAAATCATTCCTTTTTATTATTCCATTGCTGAAAATGTGAAGGCACTTCAAGAATGCTTGGTAGTCATCTGCACTGCTCAACTTCTCCTTAACTTTCTCACAGAAACTGAATGCTTGACTATACATGCCTGGTATGAAGAAAAGCTTGTTATCAAGAAAGATACCAACAGGCCAAAGAAATGCAAATAATTGAACTACCGAAATTCCATACAGCCGATGATAATGACATTTAATTAAGGAAAAGGTTTTTTTTAAACTCTAAATTGATTGCAAACACTCGACACATATGGGTCTTGTTAATAAGGTGTATGATCTATATATTGCTCAAAACACAAAACAAGTACAGAGAAAGAGATGACAGTATAAGAATATCAAAAGGTACATTTGATATTTTCATAACCATTGATCTAATTTACTATGTATTTACAATTTGCAAGTTTGACACCAAGAAAAGTAATCACTGTTCCATTCCCCTGCTTAACTTGCTTTGGTGATGGTTTTCTGCACTACAGCTGATTATGAAAACGAATTTATTACGTAGAAATGGATAATATAGTGCATATTGGAAATGTGATAGTTATTGGCAACCAAAAGAAGTGTATGAATCTAAAATGCAAGAAACATGTTCAAGCAATGTGATTTGTCCAAAGCATGGCATGATTACTCACTCTTTAAGGAATCTTTGTCCTCGTGAGAAGCAAAGTCAGAAGCCAATCCACAACCTTCAGCCTTTTTGACAGATTTCCTTTTATCAGGAAAGCGTTGTGAGTTCAAATCCCTGTTGTTATCAAGATCAGCTTCTCTCTCATCATGATCACGAATTCTCCTATCCCTGCTCTCGCGTTTCCTCTGTTCCTTGTGCATGATCATAGTTTTGTCATCATCAAGATCAGTGTGATCAACACTTAGATCACGATCATGCGAAGAAAGAAGCCTATCTCGTCGATAACGTTGCTGTAAAAAGTTTATAGCTCAATCAGTAAAAAAGCAATTTACGAAAGTCATACAGAAGGGAGAGGAACACTGTTGCTACCTTGTCTACTTGCATTGGCCGCATCATGGGTGCTGAAGAACTTCGCTCACTAAAGCGCTGCAATGAATTTCGAGGAAATGGAGTATGCGGCATAGAATGTGTTCCAGAAGTATCTGGTAAGAATCTAGTGAACTCATCGAGTAAATCTCGGTGGTCCTTGAAAAGGGTTGCAACCTAGAGAATTTTTTTCGAAAAAGGAGAAAAAGTTTCAACAAACAAGTACCAAGGAAGTCAACAAAGAACACCAAAATAAGAAGATTAAGAACTTCACCTCACTGTAAACCTCGCCAATGTCCTTGTGCTCTTTGCGGTACATATTCAAAATGTCCAAGAAAGATTTGTAAACATGGTCGTCATTTTGGAATCGTTTCTGTGGAAGCAAAATCTATAAATTAATGCTAGGAACCAATGAGTGCAGTAAAATAAATTCCTGAACTAAAGCATATCCACCTTTATCCTGTTCACAAAAGTTATAGCTTCGTCAAATTCAACTGTTTTCTTTGGAGGAGCATCACCCTCATCAAGTGTTATCTCATATCCCTTTGGCAAGAAAGTATTAAATCCAAAAATCAAATTATTATGCCCTTTGAATAGCTCCTTCACTCTTGCTATGACACCAGCAGTGTCAATCCTGAAGAGGAACAAAAACTACTTAGACCCAACACCAAAATTTTCAAACTCAAAATAATAATCACATAGTATAAAATGGGATTTAAGAGTCTACCTTTGAGCCTTGAAATCTTTCATAACCTCAAGAAACAAGTCATATTTTTCTCTTTGGTCTTGAAACATGTCTTTCACTTCCTTCAAATAGGATAAGGCATCATTGGTAGTCAGTTTCTGCGATGGAGTTGCTCCTCCGCCTCCTCCACCCACACCACCGCCGCTGCCGCCGCCTCCTCCACTAGGGATTTGATTTTGGCCATAGCTTCATACACAGAAAGCAGCCACAATTTCAAATAACCAAACTATTAACAATTATAGCACACTAATCTAAAAAATATACCAAATGCTCTACTTGTACAATGTTCATATGATCGAAATTTTAAAATATCCTCAGATTGAAAGAACGGAGTGCATAATACAAACATGCATACTTCTAGTTTAATCAATGAGGTAATTTAGACCATTACTCAAATTACTTGCTCGGTAAGATTCGCACATGCGACTTAAAGCAACCCACAAAATGCAGCCCTAGCCCATATCCAAATGCATATGTTCCTTTTACTCAAATATCTCACCCAAAACCCCATTACACATTCAATTTAAGTTAAATTATCGACAACCCTAAATTTTGAAAACCCTAATGAAATTCAATTTCAATTTCAATTTAAACACCACAAGTAAAAAAACACAAATTGCACACTTGAATTCTTCATAGATGTAGCTAAAGGCAACAACTTCACATGATACATAAGCTCAATTCTTAAAGCACAAAATAGGGCTAATAAGCAAATTTCAAACAAAAAATAGGGTATCAAAGAAAAACATACGAATCAGCAGCACGTGATGAACCAAAGGGGCGTTTGAATTGAGAGCCAGAATAAACATCATCCCTTGCCCTTTTCATATCTGCAAAACAAAAACAAAAAATCAATTACAAAATTCAAAATAATGAGAGCATGAAGTAGCAAAATATCATGAAGATAAACATAGAATTGAAGGAAAACAATGAAGACCCATTAAATAAAAAGGAAAAAAGAATGTAACTTGATCGATTTCAAAAGAAAATTTTGATGGGAAAAAAAGTTGAATAGATCTCTCTATAATAAAGAAACAGTGAAGGGTTTTTGTGTTTGATAAAAAAACATGAAAAATAGGTTTAGTTTCTTAAGTTTGTGTCTCACTCTTACGTTGTTACGTAACAATGAAAAAGAAGAGAAATTGTTTGAAGAGAGAGAGAAGAAGAAGAAGAAGAAGCGGTGAAAACGTACGTGCAAAGTGTGGAACTTAAACTCAAAATTTGGTGTTTGGAATGAGAAGAAAAAAAGTGATGATTATGAAAAAGAGGTTTTTGTGTTTGTGTGTTTTTGTGTGAACTTATGCTTTTATGCTTTGTTTTTAAGGTGTGGGCTATGGATACTTTATTACTATCAAGCCCATTGTTTCTTTTATACATTTAGGTTTTGGTTTTGTTTTTTTGGAGGGAAAAGAATGTATGTAGTGCCAATTTACGAGTTTTAGACATTATCATTGTATTATCTATCATTCAGGTTAATCATCATCATAATTGTTGATTCTTCACAAAAAGTAATACAAATAAATGGTTGATGATATACTGATTATGAATAAATATTTATACAATAGATTTACCATCTTTGTTTTTTACTTGTTGTGTTTTTTCATCATTTTCTTTTTCCAATCTATATTTCACATGCACTAATATTTATTATTATTGTTGGCTCATATGAGATTTATAAGATGGTGATAAGTATTCATTCATCCGTCTATAAATGAAAAAGAAATATTATTTTTTTATCTAATAAATTTTTTTTAACTTCATCTTTATTTAGTACTTTATTGATTTGTATAATAGTAGAAAAATTTAATGAGAACAAAATGTATGCACTAACAAATTAAGAATTTTTATGATGCATTGCATTATTTATATTAATATTTAATTATAATTGGTTTTTAAATATATGTAGTATAATGAAAGATTGATTATATACTGATTGTGTATACATTTTTATATTAGACAATATATAGATATTAATCTCAAATTTAATAATTATTAAGAAATAAAAGCATGATGACAAAAAAATAGAATGTAAAGCAACAAATAAATTATTTTCCAAATATATTTTTTCGTAATGGGATAAATAGGAATTAGGGTATGCTACTAACAATTTTTCCAGTATTTTAGTTTAGATAAAGATTCTTTTTAAAATAACCGTATTTCTAAAGTTTAAAAAAGAGATGAATCTATTCTTAATTTTATTTAATGCACAAAAATCACAAGTCATTAATAATCTAAAGATATTATCCATTCTGTTTAACATAATCTTTAATATGTGTTTGTTATTTATCATATTTTTGGGATCCAAGAAATTATGTAGATTGACTATTTAATTAGGAGATCACACATGAATTCCATCAATTAATGTACCAAAAAATATGTTAGAAATAATAAATGAGTTAAATATCATTAGTTAAATTTTTATCAACTAATAGAACTTTGTTGGGTTTTTTACACATTTTGTTGTTTCCCAAATTTATTTGTACCAATAACTATTTAACTACATCACCACTTTCTCACTATTAAAGATAAACTCACATTAGATTAGAGAAGAAAATTTCATTATTTTTAACCCGATCCTTACTTCTTCTTTTTGTTATGTATTGATAAATATTTTTTTTTGGAATCCACTAAATTATACAATTTTGGCATTTGATTATACATGAAATGCATGACTAAATAATGTGCTGAAAACACTATCATGGAGAGAGAAAATAGATAATTATTTTCACTAAGCATTTGTTTTATATGATTGTATCCATGGTTTATTTCTATCCAAATATCTTAATTGGTTTAGGTAGGTTTTCACTAAAATAATTGCATTAATGTTCATAACACATTCCTTGAATAAAATAATTGCTTCATCATATTCCTTGAATAAAATTGATGTAGAGTCAATAAAATAGAAATGGGGTCAACAAGTGATTTAATGTGCGTTATTATGAAATTTGTACAATAATAAAAAAATGTCTCTCACAAAATTATTATTAGTTAAATTATAATTATAACTAATTAATAGAAAATAGTGAGATTGTGGTGCCTATAGATATACAACAAAACACCCTTGCTTTATTGAAGAAATTTTACAAAAAAAAGTGTCACTAACAAATTTATTATGATCAAATGGTTAATTAGCATTTGCAAAAATATTAACTAAGGATCTAAGGTATCTTATTATTTTTGAATTTTGGAAAATGAAATGTAAATCACGTTTGTGTATTCCAAATTGATTTGTACCTATATCAACTAATTAAAATTTTGATATATTTAATGACATATTTCAACTAATTTCAAGTGATTCTTATCTAAAATAGATTGATTGTGACAAGGCAAGTTGCTAACTTCATTTTTTTAATCATGTTTCCTCTCATCCCATGAATGAGTATAATTAATCATATACTAAAAATATTAAAAGTACGGTTAAATAAGAAAACATGTAATATGTTATTAATATCGTATTGTATATCAATAATGTGTTGGTCAAGTGATATAAGGTCATAATGGATTTTTAGGTAAACCAAATGGTTAATGATTCAATTCTTAAGAGTGACAATTATTTGAATGAACAATCATTTATCTCGAAAAAAATTAGTTTCTTATCTATAAAATCAAGAAATATCATTGGTTTGCAAAAAAAAAATATATCATATCATACAGCAGGTCCTTCCCAAATACTAGTGAAATGGACCCCACATTGATATGGTACATCAATTAAAAAATGAAATTTGAATTAATTTTTATTAAAATACTATTGTAAAGGATAGAACAAATACCACTGCTTTAATTTTAATTTATATCTAAAATATGATATACCATTAAAACGTATTTTTTTTGTCAATTATTATAAATAAAAATATTTATTATATTATTCATTAATTTTTCAACTTGATAATATAATATATATGAATTTTTAATTTTACTGGTATACAATTTAATTAGTGAATCATCAATTAAATAGTTATATAATACTTGTAAATTGTAATCAACCAATTTGATAACTAATGTGATATGGATAATATAAAAAGTGGAAATTTATTTACTGTCATACACTATCCATCATTCATCTGGTTACTTTTTGCATATATATTTTCCCCTAACATTAACCAAATAACTATCAGTATATTAATTCTGATTCTTAATCAACTTAAGCATAATTAAAAAGAAACGATTTGGTAGAGTTCATCTAAGAACTAGTTGGTAGAGTTGAACATGTTTGACCGTGTGATAAATTGTGACTAATTTTAGTGGAATTGGTTCTCTTTTCTGACATGATGACTTATTGGGACAAAGATATGTTGTACCAAACCCTGTCCTAAACTCTGTCTCAAACTAATCATATTATGTCACTTCAGTAAAAAAAAAGTAAATATTCATAACTTTTTCAATTTTGCTTCATTGTGATTGGTTAGAGAGATGGTCGGGGACAACATATCTCTATCCTAAAGATGGTGGATTGGTTAAACGGATGGGGATTATCTATCCCCTTTCCTATCCTAAGTCAATCACATGTTGACACATAAATAAAAGAATATTTTTAAAAACAAAATGTGAAAAAGTAATACTCTAATTGGCTTAGTATATAGAGTAGGATACCATTAGAGATATAGGTGATCCCTGTCCTTGGTTAAACACATTATCATGCCCAAGTATGTCTTTTAGGCCAAGTTGCACCCTTATGATCCTTACATAATTTATAACAATATTTATATAATGTTAACATAAAGATTTATACACCGTCAACATATTATATATTTGTATTACTTATATTTAAAAGTCAATAATAATCAAATATAAATGATAGACAATTTAGTGACAATGTAAAAATCTCTTACCCATATCTTTTCCCCCTCAATTTATATCCACATTCAACCATGAATAACATTAGGCATATGTAGATTAACTATCTCCTTTTTCTTCCCTCACTTTGAGTTTTCATCATAAATAAGCCCCTCATGTTTTTCAACCTTATTAGTTTTATCTCTCAAAAATTGAAAAACCCAAAATAATCTACAAAAATTCTAAATATGAATCAACTTAGTTCTTCTTAGCATGTTTTACAATACCTATTGGAGACTAATTTGACCATAAAAATAACTATTTCGACTTATATTTCAAATTTCTGTAGACCATTTTAAATTTTTCAATTTTCGGGAGACCAGACCGGTAAAACAGAAAACATGATTTCATTAATTAGTTTGATGGTCTTCTTTGAAGACTTACCAAAGAGTAATAAGCTCCACTTGGTCCCTTACCCAACAAAGAAGAATGTGTCCCTTTCTCCACAACTTTCCCTTTACCCAACACAGCAATAACATCACAATTTTGTATAGTACTCAATCTATGAGCCACAACTACACTAGTCCTTCCAACCATAACCCTCTCTAGTGCATCTTGTACAAGCTTCTCAGATTCACTATCAAGTGCACTTGTAGCTTCATCCAAAAGCAACACTTCAGGGTTCTTCAATATGGCTCTTGCTATAGCTATTCTTTGCTTTTGACCCCCTGAAAGTTGCACCCCTTTATCACCACAAAATGTGTCATAACCTTCTTTCAAACTTGCAATGAATTCATGTGCATTTGATGCTTTTGCTGCTTCTATAATCTCAGCTTCATTACTCTTATTATTATTGTTATTATTATCATAAGCTCCATATGCAATGTTTTCTCTTATGGTTCCACCAAATAATGTTGGTTCTTGACTTACTAGTGCAATGTGGTTCCTAAGTGATCTTAGATTATAGGACTTTATGTCTCTACCATCTATTGTTATTGTCCCTTTGAGTGGATCATAGAATCTATCTATTAAGGCTATTATTGTTGACTTGCCAGAACCACTTTGGCCTACTAATGCAGTTGATTGTTCAGCATCAATTTTGATTGAGAAGCCTTGGAAGATCATTACATTAGGCCTAGCTGGATATGCAAAATGGACATCACTTAGTTCTATTTGTCCTGTTAACTTTTCTGGCTTGTAACCTTCTGTCTCATCAGGCTCAATTTTTGTGTCCCTGTTAATATAAAAGAGAATAGATATAATGTTATTGATGTGGCATGATGTCCTAATTATAACAATACTAGGCTTCAACATTATTTTTAGTATGACCAACGGTATCCTTATCCTATGGGTAAAAAAAAGCTAATCTCTTTCTGGGTGTGTGGCTAACTCTTCCAACAATGTTGCTTACAGAAACCAAACTCTTGACCTTTTGGTCTACTCGAAGGATATAATGAGAACTTGGACCACTAGACTAACGCCTTATTGGTTGACTTCAGTATTATTATGTACACAATTGGCGACAACTTATGTAACAACTTCTGACGCGATAACTTTTGTAACAACTTCTGACTCGACAACTTTTGCAACAACTTCTAACTCAGCAACTTTTATAACAACTTCTGACGCGACAACTTTTATAACAACTTCTGTAACAACTTCTGACTGATAAGACAAAGTATGGATGCTTTTGTATTATAAGACAGATAAACATTTCTCCAAAAAAAAGTGAAGTAACCTAAGTTTCTGTGAAGTAACAAAATATTATGAGATAATAGTTAAGATATTATGATAGTACCTATCTAGGACTGCAAAAACTGAGGCCACAGCATCTGCACCTTTAGCAAGGTCACTAGTCATGCTACCAGCATCAGCAATAACCCTACCAGTGCTTATCAATATCATGAATGTCTCAAAAAGTTGCTTACTTGTGATATACCCATGTGAGATAAGCTTAGCACCATACCAAAAATCCAAGGCCCAAGTACATGATGTCAGGCTTTGTGAACATGCAAGCCCAAGCCCTGCAAACCATGATTGTCTAATGCTCTCTCTTCTTGGGTTTTCTTGTGATTTTTCTAACATCTTGATGATTCTATCTTGTGAGGAAAATGCAGTTATGGTTCTAAGATTTGAAACAGCTTCTGCAGCTAGCTTACTACTTTCATCTTGGGCCATTATGGCTTTTTGAGACAAGCTTTTTAGAAGGACACGCCTTGTGTAGAAACATGCTATGATAATGGGCTGAACTGCTATCATAACAATGGCTAGTTTCCATGCAATGACCAAGCCCATTGTGCAGGCTATAACCACTGCTGAGATGGTTTGAATCAGTAGAGCCATTCTGTCTCCAACTAATGACCTTACCTGTAATAAGATAGAGTTAAAAAAGTGATTTTTCCAAGAATTTAATCATAATCAAAATCCACTAGTGAAACATTAAAGGGTATAGCTTATAAGTACAATGCATAGCCAACAAAACACAAGGTCCAACATAAATGTTAGTGTCAATCACAACCTTATTCTCATAAACGAAGATGTTGATTTCAGGATTTGGACATATGACTTATAGGTCACAAGGCAAATAAGCTTACCGTTGCACCGACTTCATCTTCATGAACCATTACTCAAAAAGAAAATAAAGATAAAATTTGAGTACAGCAACATAAGCATTAAGTACTGTGTTGCCCAATATGAAGATAAATGTTTGTTTTTCGACCATTTTTCAATTGTTAATACGATATATAAGAATTACTACTGCAAAAACTACTACATCCTTGATCGTGAAATATGTTGAACCCTGTGAATTGCGTGAAAGTAGGATACTCGAAATTCGGGAGTACGGGTTTTATTCTGATTTGACAATAATAAATGACTAGGAAGTAACATATAAGAGTGCATGAAAACATTGTGCAGAAAATGAAGTTAGAAAGTTACCACATTGGCATCTCTGGCAAGTCTAGAGCAAATAGCTCCAGTGGAATTCTCATCCTGATCAAACCACCCAACTTCAAAAGTGAGAATCTTAGAAAACATTCTCTCTCTGACCCTTTTGGTCAAGTATTCACCCATGTAAGCAAAACTATAATGCTGTAAGATATTAACCACCAAAGAAAACAAAGCCAATCCCAAAAAGCATAGAGAATATATCATTGTTTTCCTTTTGATCTCATCATGATCTGTAAGAAAATAAACAGATATCATGGACCCCAATGCAAATGCATAACTAGGCTGAACAGCACCAAAAAACAATGCATTCAAACATCCCAAACATGCTTGTTTCCACTCAGGTGAATTCAATGCCAACAACCTCCAAAATGAAGGAACATGTAACTTCTCATCTTCCACAACATTTTCAACTTCATGATCACCATCATTAACCGAAGCAGGAGCCGCTGAAATCACGCTACTAGAACGACTCGCAGTCGAAATTCTTCTGCTACTAGTGTTTTGAATGTTGTCTCTATTTGACAATATAGATGAATTATTATCTTCTTGGTCACCATTTGTTTTCTCTGTTTGTTGTAGATGAACTAGTGAAGTATAAAGACCATGTTGATTTTGTATAAGTTCATTATGTGACCCCATTTCCATGATTTTTCCATTTTTCACAACAGCAATAATATCAGCATTTCTAATTGTAGATAATCTATGAGCTATGATGATTGTTGTTCTTCCTAATGAAGCTTTGTCTAGAGCTTCTTGAACAACTCTTTCAGATTCTGAATCAAGTGCACTTGTTGCTTCATCTAAGAGAAGAATTCTTGGCTTTTTTATAATTGCTCTTGCAATAGCTATCCTTTGTTTTTGTCCACCTGACATTTGAACTCCTCTTTCTCCAACCTATGTGTAATGTAACATGTTTTAGTAAGACACAAATGTTAAGGTAATCAATCAAAAAACATTGAAATGTTTTAGGAGCTATGTACCTAGGAATATTTTGTTGGACCATGATCACATATACTTATTATGTTAGTTAAAATAAACCTGTGTAATGTATAATGTATAAACCATATTTAAGCCTTTTACACTTTCAACACATCATCCATCATTCATATGGTAATCATTATTGACTTTTGAACAAAAGTAATACAAATCAATGGTGAATAATGTACTCTCAGTGTAAAAAACTTGTTTATACTGACGATGCATGAATATTAAACTCTTCTGGAAATATGTTAATTTTAGAACAACCAAATCTGTATCCTACTACATGAATCGAACGACAAGGTGGCGCTCATGTTAAAGGGATAGTAGGTAGACTATATGCAGTAATATTTATCTAAAAAAAGAAAAAAAATGTATACATCGACAATGTAAGAGTTTTATACACCATCGATTCATCATTTACCATTCATTTTCAATCATCACGACTCTTCAAGAAAAATAATACAAATAATGATGGACCATATAGCGGCTGTGTATAAATCTCTACACCGACAGTGCATAGATATTGAGTTAGGATCATCTCCATTTAATGAAAAAGACAAGTACATCACAAACAACATGAAAAAAAAACACAAAGATGCGACACTTTTATCCTCTAAATATAATTATACGACAGTTTTATCTGTCATGGTTCATAGATATTATACTCTATACAAAATATTCTTAATTTAAGTGTGAAATCTGGTTGCACTAAGTGCAGATAATAACATATACTTACTTGTGTATTGTATCCATGAGGCAATTGAGATATAAAATCATGAGCATTAGAATCTTTAGCAGATTCCACAACCTCATTCTCAGAAGCATCTTCTCTTCCAAAAAGAATATTCTCCTTAATACTTGTTGCAAATAAAGCTGGTTCTTGACTAACCAAACCCATTTGAGACCTTAACCATTTGAGTTGTAACTTATGAATAGCAACACCATCAAGCCTTATTTCTCCACCAATTGGGTCATAAAACCTTTGCAAAAGTGCCACAACAGTAGATTTTCCTGATCCACTTCCACCAACTAAGGCCAATGTTTTACCTGATGGAACTTTTAAGCACATATCATTCAATATAATGCTATCTGGTCTTGATGGGTATGTAAATTCAACCTTGTTAAATTCAACTTCTCCTGAAACATTCTCCAAAATTTCACCATCCATGTTGTCTGAATCAATCTTTGGAACTCTTGTTATCACTTCACTTATTCTTTCTGCTGCACTACTTGCATCTGAGAAGTACTTTACATTGGACAATGCAGCACCTAATGCTCTGTAACATACAACATAGTAACATACATCACTTCATCTTTATTATAAGACATAAATAACAATTTTATCGTTAGACAATATATATATATATATATATATATATATATTATCAATATTAATTACTTATAAGTATTCTTAGGGTATATATTATCAATACATATATAATCCCTTTCATCAAACATAAAATTATTATGAACTCAAACAAAGTCATATTATTATGAGCAATATCAATGTGTAAGAGAATTTGATCTATTATATATAATTTTAGAAGGACCATACAAGTTGTATTATATTTATTAATGAAGCTACAAATTAAAGAAATATGTGAGTTTCAACTTGTATCTCCATAAAGACGTCATTTAGGTATAGGTAAAGAGAATATATATGCTCCAAAAAGTGTGTCACTTTATGTGTCATATTTTATAATTTAAAAGTGTAATAATTAAGTATTTTTATGGCTAAATATAGTAACTGACACATGAAGCGACACACTTTGTGAGACAACATATATATTTCCATAGGAAAACAACAGATAAATATGTTGCACACTCTGCTCGGATCTTAGATCTATAACTGGTTGTTGTTATAAATGTAACACTCTAGTTCTGATATGCGATTTCCCAGACCTATGAATATACTGAGCATGTCACCCATTAAGCTTAAATATTCTCTGCAATATTTTAGTTCTCTCCAAGGGGAGCCTTCCACGACTCGAACCTGTAACTTCAAGGATAAATAGTCACTATATCACTGAGTCATTATCATTAAGTCCCTTGGAGGAGAATAAAATATTGTATGGAGTATTTAAGTTTAATGGGTTTGAGAAGTCACATGTCAAGTTATTTTGCCTAGAGTTAACTCATATGTGTGGAATGAAGCCAGAATGCCTCGTCGCTCTGTCACAACTTCAGAATTTGCCTGACACCTATCGTCAAGGTCACTAGTCACTGTCGAGGAGTAGATTTGGCAATTTTGGGATTTCAATTCCCTTTGGCCTCCTCTAATTTGTTTATGTAGACATAGGAAACATTCTGTTGGGGCGACATCTGTTATCCCAAAAAATGTGTCACTTCATCTGATTGTTTGGAAAAATGTATTTAAGTTAAAAATTTAATAATTAAATATTTTTCTGATTAATTGCAGCAAGTGACACACTTCTTGGAACAGAACATGTGATCCTCATTTGGTTACCCATCCTAAATTGTTTTTTTTTATATTTTCGCTTCTTTCATTTACTTTTCTATTTTATCCATTTCAATCCTTTATTTTTAATTATGTTACTTATTATTTTACTTATCCCTTTTAATTCCATTTTTTCGTATTATTTGCTTGTAATTGATCCATTCAAGCAAGATGGAGGTTCATTAATTTATTCTTATTTTGTTTCTTTGATTACTACAACGAGGAGAGTATTCATTTTTTGCTCGATTATATCTCAAACTCATTTAATTAAGACAATTTCTTTATTAACACAAATCGAATTAAAATAATATGTTTTAATTTTTGGAATACGAGGGTGATGTTAGGACTCTTGTTGTATTTTTCTATTTGCTTCGAGACGAGAAGTAGTTACAATCGTTTATGTTGTCTCTGTTATTTATCAAAGTGAGAATAAAATAAATGATTAATAAGGACTCTTTGTTAATTAATTCTCTTTCAAGAATAAATCATTTAATGCATTTAAATAAATATTTCAATTATTTTTGGAATTCGGTAGCAAGATTTCGACTCTTGTTGTATCTTTCTCTCCACTTTAAGACAATAAATGGTTGAGATTATTTGTATTGTCTCTTCTAATTATCAAAGTGGGAAGAGGATTAGTGATTCATGTTGAATATTTGTCCATTAGTTCCACCACAATCAAATTCAAAGAATTTCTACTTTAATTAAATTTATTAACTATTTTTTTTAGAACTATGTAGTCTTGATTTCCTAATATATATAGAGCTACGTATGAGCAAGATTTATTCTCGTTAGACACAAAAATTAAAATATATTGTTGTGTTACAATAATTAATTTTTAATAAAATAAATTAAGAATATATGTAATCCATACAATTATTGAGGGTAAATTTTATTTTGTATGAACACTCTACTAATATCTTCCTTGATCTATAAGTAACCACAGATCTAAATCTATAACTTAATAGATCAATTAACTCAAAAATGGACATAAATAGAGAATTCAATATTTTAACTGCAAAAAATATCGTGACAACTCCGAAAATCGGACACGACAATGATGTTAATTATCCTTGTATTTGATTATTAGACAATGTATAAATCAGACACATATTATATATTTTTTTAATGATATACTCTTTCAACAGTGAAAAAAACTATAAACATATATTTTAGAAAAATATTGGAAACAAAAAATATTAAAATAAAACAAGGAAATAAATCGTTGTATATCCAATTATAAATAAATTATAAAGCTAAGATATTGAAAATTTTGATTTAAATTATCTATCTATTTAACAACTTAATAAATAATTAAATAAATATTACATATTTTTAGTCATTTTTTAGATTTCAACTAGTTACAAAGATATTTTTATTGAAAAACTAGTTTAGTAAATTATCTACACAATTACAAGTTTTTAATTACCTTCGTAACTATAATCTGAACATATACAATTTTTTTTAGTGAAAAAGGTTATCTATTTGTATCTGACTTAAGAGATAAAAACTTGATTCACACAAATATATGATAATCATTCTTGAATAATAGTTGGGAGGACTAAAAAAGAAAAAATAAGAATATGTTATGGTATGAATTTCCTTAGTGAACATACATGTTGATCAAACTAATTTGTTTGGTTATTTAGTTTGATAAATTTGGTTAATAAATTAAATGAGTCAAATTTGAGCTAAACTCATTAAGTAAATGATAAGACAAATTGCAAGAGCACAATTATGTCATCAAGTAATAAAATGTCAATCTCACAAAGATCGAAAAATTCATTTACTTAAAACAATTAATTTATCATTAATTCAAATATGAATTAAAAGTGAAATTAGAACAATTAAACAATTGACAATAATTATGAAAATAGTAAAAAAAGATTGAAATCTAATCTAGGAGTAGTTCCAAGGATAATGGTTATTGCCTTTACACTCGCAAATCCTTGTTTTGCTCCTTTTCATGAACTTTAAGTTGTGAGGGTGAATTGTTCTTTGATGTGTCATCCTCTCTCAAGCTTCGACATGTGTACTCAATTGAAATCGCACTTACTCTCGTGATACGATTATCAATCAAATCATTCACTTGGATCTTTCTATCAAATCGCTTCGTAGCAACCCAATGTGAATTCTAGAAACCCCCGATAATCCTAATACTACTCTCGTGAATTAGGATTCTAGTTTGAATAATTGAATGATCAGATAGTTGGGTTCACCTCTTGGTCCTTCCTCATGTATCTAAGAGGTGTAATTTATTGGTCAGGCAACTTACACGAATAAAACTCAGTTTAATGATTCAAATCACAACGCTCAATGAAATAGAAGTAAGAACAAATGTTTATTAAATGTAAATGAGCATAGCCCCAATCCTAGAAATAAAGGGAAATACTCACTCATAATGGAGAAGAGAATATCAAACTCTAAATTAGAGATTTGTAGTGTAAAATTTCAATTATTGAGGGATAACTCTCATTTATCATAATTACAAAATATTGGGCTAAGCCCAACAAAACAAATCTAAAAAATAGGAATAGAATATAACATTTATGACTTCTTTTGGCTCTTCAATTGGTCTTTGCATAGCCTCAACAC
>NC_032013.1:807109-1001263 GCF_001865875.1 Lupinus angustifolius
TATATATATATTTTGTCATAAAAAAATGAAAGCCTTTTTTACTTTAGGAAGCAATCATTTGTGAGTTAGTGTTTTTGATCAATATCATTATATAAGGACAACATTTTTATGTTTGGTATTTGATAAGGACAACGTTATTTCTTGTTTGAGAATGCTTGAGTGCATATGTTCTCATATTCATTTTCCAATTACTTTTCAAGTCTCACACCAGCGATTTTATGTTTTTGTTATCTGTGAAAAAGTTGGATTTATTTAAAGATCTTTAGAAGTAGATTTTTGAATTCTAATATTATTTTATGTTATAAAATTATCCTTCTTTTCACGTTTGATTAATTTGGTTATAATTATCATAACCTTTACGGTAAAATATAATATCATGACCATACTATTATACTTTTATATCTTTATATATTTATATCTATAATATATTACAAATTCCTATTGCTATTATATATATTATTACTTTAAAATTAGACTATATATATGTACTATATTATATATATTATTTTATACAATAACTCCCTCTTGTTTAATATATATATATAATATTTTTCATATTATTTTTTTAACCTTTATTAATTTACCAAATAGTTTTATTCTGAGTTACTTGGTACATATGATTTATTAATGCTCATTCAGTGGGTTATCCTAATTGTAAACCATCATTTACCTTAATTCACCCTTTAATGGATTGAAGAGAATTGATTTGTTTAGCATGCTTTTATGTGTATCTATATTTGGGACGATAACTCCATAAGTACATCTTCTTTCATGAATATCATTTGAATTCACACTCTTTCATGAAGAATGTCTCATTTGGATTCAAACTCTATCATAAAATGTGATGCTCTCTAGTTTTATTTCTAATTTTGTCTATCATAAAAATAGAAATAAAACTTTTTATATCTAGACAATAATTTTCATGATAATTATATCTATACTCATAAATCTTACTTGAAAGATCACTTAAATTCGGAATCATCCTTTCACATATTGCATATATAGTTGTAACCTAATTTTTTTAACCATAAAGCCATATGTTTTATAAATTAATCAACATAATAGAATACGTTCTGCACGAAGATAAACATGTTGATGAGAATTATTTTGCATCAAAAGCTAGCTGTAAGTGAATCTTTAATTTTCCATCATGGAGTTTATTTTATTTTTAAATGGATCTTATATCATAGATGCCTTATAACTTATTTTATATGTTATCCATATGAATGAGTTTTATAAAAAAAAACACAATTTAATTGTAAAAAAAACATAATTTTTTTTATTTTAATTAAGGGTAGCCTTTAATTCAAAAACTAAGAAATCAATTTTTTTATGGTGCATGACTACATCCTAACAAATATCCTTATTATGTATTCAACATTAATTTCCATAATCATTTGAATGACTAATTATAACATATTTGTGTGAAATATATTTTGATAATCTTTTGCTAAAAATGTTTATAAATATCACAAAAATTCTTAGATTTAAGATATAATCTAATACAAAATAATGAATATAACACAGGCTTTATAAACTGGTATATATGTTGCCATTGAAAATCAACAAAATATATATATATATATATATATATATATATGCATATAAACACATCTCCTAAACATGTATTTATATTTGGTTTGAATCATCAATATTCTCTATGAATGTGATTTTATTCAAATCCGATAAATATTTATGGGTGGCAAAATTCTTGTACAAAGTTCTAAAGCAATTGCATTTATAGTGATTAAATTATTTTTTGGTATAACAAAATAATATTCTACCCTAAGTAAGAAATTAATCTTATTCGAGTGTGTGATTGTCCCTTCAAACAAATGTTGCTTATAAGAATCAAGCTTTTAACATTTAAGCTACTATAATACTTGTGATATAATGAAACCTTACACCATTATATCAATGTTTCGTTGGTATATTAGATGTCCTTGGTTAAGAAATATATTTATATATATATATATATATATATATTTATAAAGGATATACTTAATAGTTTTTTTTAGTAAATAATTATGAATCTAATCGTTGATTCAGAAATAAGCATACTTTTTTCTAAAATGATGTATACCAATACACGTTGTTTATTCCCAGAGTATTTAAAAGAAATATAGGACGAGTATGACATATTTGCATACGAAATCTGCGATCATACGTAGTATCATTTATTAATCCGATAAATATGCACGTAACGTAGGCACACATCATGTATTTAATGGATATAACCGCCCATTAGTTGTATTTAACTTAACATATTTGTATATATAATTTAAGGTGACCCAAGTGAGAACAATTTTCGTATAAAACCTGTAAAAAATTATCAATCATGAATAGTTAGGATTAAAAATTAGTTATTGGTCATAAGATAGTTATGTACATGTATATTTTTAATTCGGTCTGTTCAAATAAGATCCAATGATCTATATTAATTGTTCTCATCTCTCACAACAATGCATTGTTCAAAGTCAGTTATTGGTCATAAGATAGTCATGTGCACGTATCTTTTAATCCTAACTGTTCAAATAAGATCCAGCGATCCATATTAATTGTTCTTATTTCTCACACTAACACATTATTCAAAGTTAATTATTGATCACAAGATAATTATGTGCATGTATCTTTTAATCCTAGTTGTTCAAATAAGATTCAGTGATCCATATTAATTATTCTGATTTATCACAATAACATGTTTTTTCATGTGAGTCACTCTTCAATAATCTAAGTCTCTTTATATATAAAATTAATAATTATTATTTGATCCCATGTCTAGTGCTAATGGGATTGACACATGTGGTCCAATATGCTACGGAAATCCTACACAAGTAAGAATGAAAATTGGATTTTCAAAGAGCATAATTGGTGTTTCATAGAATGGCTAAAAAATTACATTGGTGAGTTGAGTATAAATGCACATTTGATTTCCGAAAATTTGAAATGGTTAGTCAATGATCCAAGTATTCATGTCTTATCCTACACTGGTTACCTAATTAATGGGTTCAAATTTTATACGAAAATACAAGATGATCAAAGTAAAATGCAAAATAATGGTGTGACTCTTATTGTTCGAACTTTACACATGACAAGTGTAAAAGATAGAAACCCACTATATGCGAACATGTCATACTTTGAGGTGATTGAAAGAACATGGGAATTGGATTACACAATGTTTCGGATGCCAGATTTTTATTGTATGTAGGTTGATAATAACAATGACTTCCTAAATGATGAGTTAGTGTTCATGCAGGTGGATCTTAGTATCCCAAGATATAAAAATGAGTCATTTATTATAGCATCACATGCTCAACAAATATTCTATGTTAGTGACCTAACTGATATGAAATGATTCATTGTTCTTTTAACTAACAAAATAATCATCAATATTATTGATGACCAAGAATATGAAGATATTAATGAAGATGATCCTTTTTTTGGGACATATCAATCGTGTGAGAGCGGACCAAATATGGATAATGATTTTTATACAAGAGATGATCACGATGAAGAGCTTTGGGTGAATCAATATGTTCCTCCAAACAATGATGATCTTACAAGCAAAAACAATAAATAAATAAATGAAAAAGGTAGATGCAAGTAATATTTGTATAATTATAGCTTAATTTTGATTGTTTGTAATTTGCATAATTTTGTTCTTTGTAATTATGTACTCTGACAAAACATAATTGATATGATATTCATTGTTTGTAGTTTGTATTGTATTGATATTATAAAACAAACTTCTCGTATGTATTAATGTGTCTGTATTGTTGAGAATGTATAAATGTTTGTGTTATTGAGAATACTTGTGATGCTAATACATGTATTATGTGTACAAATCGACAGCGAATTCTAGGGGAAGCTCTGACATACGCTGTTGTAAAGGAGTAATAAAACATCGTTTTTTATATACTGCAATGTTGTATATGCTTAATACAACACTGCTAATTGTGTGTTGGGTTGTTATATTAAGGTGTTGTTTGATAATATTTATGAATAATACAACAACATTTTTTTTAAGAATACATTGTTATATATATGCAATACAACAATGTAAGAATAAGCGTGGTTAGTAATGCCTACATAATGCGATGTTTATGTATGAAATATATGACAGTGCTTTGTGTATGATACGTTGTATATATACGATATATGACAATGCTTTTTGTGTATATTCAGTACAACAACGTATTATAAACGCTATTAATCATGACAATATATTATTCCAGTCAAACAAAAAGCACACGAAAGCGTTGTTATATACATCTAAAATACGCGTTGTTGAACTGCAACTCTAGCGTAGTGAATAAGCCTAAGATGAATGTTTTTTTTGGTATAATCAAGAGTATTCTCTCCTTTTATGAGTAAGAAATTAATTATTTTCGATACAAGTGACTGTCGCTTTTAACAAATATCGCTCACATAAATTAAACTCTATACCTTTTAAAGTTGAATCAACCCATTTTTTCTACATTAAATTATGAATAAATTACTTTGGTTCACTCAATTTAGCCTTACATTAATGTGTCGTGTAGACCATTAATATAAAGTAGCTATGGAGCACGTGAATAGTTATACATTATACAATAAAGTTAAGTTAAATAAATAATATTGGTAAGAGTTAGCTTCATGATATCAATGTCCATGTTCATGTTGACAACTACCTACTTTATATGGATGGACAATAATTAAAGAAAATAATCAGTTAAGTTGTCAAAATCAACTAACTAAGATTAGAAAAATGCCTAACATTGTAAAATATATGAAATTTGGTTTCTTTAATGTGGAATTATGTAGCTAGTAAGAACTAACTCAAACTAGGTTTGTTATACATTGCTGTCTTACCTTTTGCATGTGATTTGTTTTGGTTCATTGAATGTGGAATATTAAATTTAAAACTATAAATACTCCAACAACGATTTGGTGATTTGATGTTAGCAAATCTATATTTATAATTTTTGTTTTTGAAGGAATATTTATAGCTGAAAGCAACACAAGAGTTGGTTTGTCAAAGAGATAATATTGATAAAGAAGACTTTTTTTTATATAGTAAAGCACACATTTATTTAGTATTCAATGTTATTAATAGTTATTGTAACTAGTATAATAATATAATGATTTAATCGGTGATTTAGTAATTAAATAACATATCAGTTAAGTTGTATATATTATAAGATAATAAAATATATTATCATACCAGAAGATAATTTATCTCCCCCGACTACTAAAATCATGACATATATCATATTTAAACATTTTCTATATAAATATTTTTAAAAACTAAAAAAATATGACACATATCATAATTTTAAAGACATTAAAAAGATAATTTATTGTCTGATATAATGAAATACTTTATTCTCATATTATAATAAATATAAATATTATTATTTGTAAACTCAATTATTGAAATAATTAAATATTTGATCATGTTACCAACCATTACCAAGTCAAAGGATTGAATCATTATTGTGTCGTTTGAAAAATATAATTTTTTTTAATATAAATTAGTTTTAACTAGTACAACACAATATGGTTTGACCTATTGACATATTTAATTACTTGTTCAATATAATCATCATGATATTTAAGTATAAAAGTCAATTCACCAATTTTTTGGTTGGTCCGATCAATACAGTACAATATTTATATTTGTTTCACTGTTTACTTTCTTAAAAATAAATAAAAAAAGTTTATTTTTTTGGTCGTTAAATGAGAATTAAACTTTAAATTTTTTATATTTTTATTTATTAATAACTATTTCCACTAACTTGAGTTTCAAAGAAATCTCTGATTTTCAGTAAAAAAGGTGAAGGGTGGAAATTGATCCCTAAGAAATAAATAAGTCTGTTGGTTTCTCATGTTGTTGTCTTTCTTAGCTTTCAGGTTGGGTTGGTTTGTTTGTGGGGGAGGTATGTCTTATACATTATATTTTTATATTAAATATGTGAAAATGATATATCAATTGATAGTATATGAGTTTTATACAATATTTATATAATAATTATAATTCATTTTTAATTATTATTGACTATTCAAAAAAACTAATATAAATAAACGGTAGATGACGTATAGAATGTGTATAAATTTTTACACTAAGACCGAGTAAATTTTACACTCATTCAATATAAGCAAACTTCAATAGTTTTACACCTTTTCAATACCACTTCTCACATACTAAATGCTGAATAATATTTACAATTAATTGTAAGTTTGTTATAAAAAAAATAATAATAACAATTAATTGTAAGTTAGTTGTAAAAAACAGAACCTTACCACAAATATATTATTTGGACCTTCCAACAATTATATGGAAAAAATCGGTAGAGATAAACTTTTAACTAGTTACCTCCTAAAACTATGATGAGTATCAACCCATACTTTTGGTATACTTAGCAATAGCATACTCATTTCACCATTGGATTTAATATGTATATACCAACAATGTAGTATTTTTTATATTATCAGCAAATTGTCTATCATTAATTTATTAAGTATCATTGATTGTCAAACAAAAGTAATACAAATCAATGGTGGATGATACGTTGACAATATAAAAAACTTTACATAGTGGATAGATTTTAAACTCTTCACCATTTAACATTTCTAATTTTTCATTTTTCTCTATGCTTGAAGCCCAACATGGCTATTGCATGAGGTGATGATGTTGTGACTATGAGGAAGTGCTATAATTAGTTCAAGTGATATGAATTTCTTCGATATTTAATTGAGAAAACTATGTTAGATAATGAGATTAATGAACATTTTTTTTCTTCTAAAAGTTTACATAAATATCATTTATGTTATGCATCGAGTTAAACAGTTGAACAAATCTTATTACATCAATTTTTATTTCATTGCATATATAAAATGGGAAAAAGGAGGATTCTGATGATTAAAGTGTGCACTCTACGTAAGGAGAAAATTCGAATGTCCAACATATTAAAGACATTGATTTTCATAGGAATGAAGACCTAAACACTTAGTGTGATTAAATATATGTAATTATTTATATTCTATGTGTCCAATATGATTATCTCATTTAATTATAATAACATTCCTTTGTTTTTTCATGAATAGTGTTTTATCTAATGCTTGTTTGGCTTGACCGTGCACCTAAATTATAATTTAATGTTTGAATGTGTAATGAGAATTTCATGTATGAAATAAATATAGAGTAAGTCACTTAATAATATTTATATTCTTGGAATTTTATTAATTAAACATTCAATTGTATTATGTATTACGTATTACTACGGTCAATTATTGTTCAAGAAATTGAGAATTAGTTATTTTAATTGTTGATCTCTTTATTGATAAATAGATAAGAACTAATGTTGAAAAACATATATGATTAATTATCTTTTTAATGTCACAAAATATTATATACTTAAATGATTAATAGTGAATTCTAATCACAATTTTTTCCATTCAATTCATATTTGTCAAATTCATTAGTGCTATTTAATTATCATTAAACAAACCTTCTTACTTCCCACTTTAATTTAATTTGCCAATTAATTTAATATTAATTAAGTCCTTGTGGATATAATTACTTTTAATAATTCTTTTGCAATAATCCATTTGACTATTTCATCAACCAATTTATTAGTTGTTCAATATATGACCCATGCATGTTAAATTAGCTATCAAGAATCATTTCAAAAGCTATTTAATAAGAACCTAAATCTAGATGTTTATTATCTTCATTTTTAACATAGTATAAATTTTAAGGAATGAAATATTTTGTTTTGAGTAGAGCAAATAATGTGATTCTTTTCTTTCTTACTTCTTTCCTCATTGGATCTAAAGATCCATTGATAGAAAACTATATTTACTATAATTTAATATTATATACTGACAGTGTAAATATTATCATTATTTACTATTTTTACACTATCAGTAAATCATCCATCATTAATTTATTAATCATTATTAACTCTTAAACAAAAGTAAAAAACTTTATACTATCAATGCACATGTTTTAAACTCTATTTACTATACTTCATGTGTCATCATTTTAATATATAGTTTTGCTTGTCTCAGCAACCTTGCATATCCTCAATTAAAAGTGAAAATAAGGTATAATTTATTTCTTCATCTCCTTTGGTCAACCCCTGCCACAATTACTAGAATCATTACCTCAAAACAAGGTTTCAATAATAATTTGTTGAGTCCAATATCTATGCATTCCATTAGTGTAAAGATTGATACACACTTATTAAATCATTTGTCATTAATTTGTATTACTTTTTTGAAGAGACAATAAATTAATAATAAAAAAACATAAATAATAGATATGCAATAACAGTGTATAAACTCATACATTCGTATATATTTTTTCCTTAATTTGTTTCATGGACTTAAATAATAAATGACTTAAAATTATTTGCAAACTTACATGATTAGGGTGCAACATTATTGGAGGCATATTGTGCAATTCCACAAATTATCTTTTAGATGACATAATTTCAATTTGTGTAGAGAAAATTGCAGACACAGGTCGATGATCTGAAAACTTGCTTTCACTCCTAAGATAGTGAAGTTGCTCCACTCCTTTACCATACCAAAGAATTCTGTCACACCTGCTACCATAATTAAATAATCCCTTTTAGTCGTATCATTCCACAATTGTGATGTTATACTGAATCATAATGATGCGATCATATTGAACTATAACACACACGCATCAGGTCGTAAAGCAACCGTATCGGGTACAACACAATTGCTTCGGACCACATCAGGCCGCAATGGAACCATATCGGGCTGCATCGAGTTCCAAAATATGTTTTACTCACAAAATAATTCACATCGCAACAGTCGTAATTCACATCCCAACAACCGCAATGACCACAATTACAGTAATCAAAATCATAATTTAAAATGCTGTCCACAATTTAAAACAATGACACACCAAAAAAATTAGCAGCTTAGTTTTTGCATTATTTCCTATTTATGGTTAGCAGCTGAATTTACTTGTGGTATAATTTACTGCTTGAGTTTATAAACTTCTTACTATCAATTTTTTTCTTCAGAAATCAAAATGAGACATCAAAAAGACTAAATTAATAAGAATTTTTCAAATACTGTATAGGCTAACTGATACAATAATTAAAATAAGGAAGTGAAGAAAAATTACATTTAGGAAATTCAATGTGATTACAATCACTTCCCTATAGAAAAGGCATGTATAATGACAATTAAACATTATTATACATGAGCTAATTAGGAAATACCTATGCTTAACAAAAATGATGTTAAATAGAAACTTGTGCAAATATATCAGGATTTAATATGTATACATTGTCGGCGTAAATGTTTTTTATACTATCGGCCAATCATCTACTATTTATATGTTAACTATCATTGACTTCCAAACAAAAGTAAATTAAGGATGAATAATATGCTGAAATTATCATCTATAAGTTAACTATTATTAACTCTCAGATAAAAGTAATACAAATAAATAATGTATAATGTGATGGACAGTGGATATATAATCCTTTTATAGAATTTATATGAACTTAATATTTGTGTAGTGTTAATATAAAGTTTTAACAACATCAATATATTATCTATCACTATTAAAAACCAATATTATAACTTCTTCAAATAATTTTGAGTCTAACTGTTTTTTCAGATTTTTTTCCTTTCAAAAGCTTACCTAAACCATCTGAAATATTTATAAGTTAAGAAAAAAAATTCTTAAAGCCCCTCCACCACACACAACAACATAAACAAAAATAATAAAAAATCTCTTCATATCATAAGTTAATTGCCTCATCAATTCACTAAAATTATAACATGTGTCATATTTAACTCTTTTTTACAAACTTTTTCTTCTAAAAACTAAAAAAATATAACACATGATTTTAGTAAATAAATGAGATAAATTATCTCTTGATATGAAGAGATATTTTATTCTCATAAACAAATTCAACTTTTATAACAAAGAAAAAAGTATAAGTTTATACATTACCAAGCTGGAGTTCTTTGCTTTTCCCCATATCTTCTATTAGATAATGAATATTTATATGTAGGTGCAAATTCAATGCTACCCTCTTTCCAACCCTCAAATATTCCACCTTCTTCTAGTGCTTTCTGAAGCTGGTCATATTCTTGCAAAGTTAATACTATAGTATAAGATTATTTGTGTCTCAATTAATAATGATTTCTCTATTTTTGCTAGGCAATAAAGTTTTTATTTTGAACTAATTCAGAAGCATGTAAATTTTTTTTAATCAATTGTTGTTAAATGTTAATTTCTACTAATCTTTATTAAGAGTTGTAATTTTAAGTCTCAACAATTTGGGCCTTACCCAGTTACATACATAAGTTATCACTAATTAAGATGTTATGTTTTGAATAACTAATTAAAATGATTTTTTATGATAGTTGATAATTTTATCCACAAATACATATACTTTATTATTTGTAAACTATATGATATTGTGAAAAGTTAGCTGAATGAGGTGTTAAAATCACATTTCACCATGCATGTAAACCTATATATAAAAAACAAAGAAAAATAATAATGTAAATGGAGATTGAGATATGAGGGTAGACTATTGTTTCAAATTGCGGACTGTATCACGTGATATAGTCGCATTATTGTGGTTGTGGTGACCGTCACAACCATATCACACTACAACTATAATATGATATCAAATCACAATGACGTGACCGCAACGAGCCCCAACACAACTGCTTCAAACTGTATTTCAGTCACATCAGGCTGCAATGCAACCACATTGGGCTGCATCAGACCTCTTCGAGATCAAAAATATTTTTTTACTAACAAAATAATTCATACCACAACGACCATAATTATCTGCATCACAATGGCCGCAATGACCATATCGCAGCAACTACAATCATGACCGTAACCGCAATTTAAAAGAACGTTAGACAAATGACTTACTCATGGCCTAAGATGGTTATAGGTTGAGGACAATGTTGTTGTAATTTTGTGGTCCTAGAGAAACATGTTCTTCTAAAAATATTTGTTGATCACTTCATTCCTCAACCATACACTTATGAATACTCCAACCATTTTCTTGCTAGCCACCATTGTGTACTTATTGTTATTATTACTCACTAATTCATAATTTGGATTATTGTTCATGTAATGTGATATTGATGAATTAAGCAACATTGGTGTTGGTAAACTTTGGGATACTAAGTTTTTGTTTAGAATTGTTCCTATAAGGTGGTTCCATGTTGTTGTCACTGCTGGTTCCTCAACTCCTATCACTGTTAAGGTCTTCAAAGGTACAATTTCTTGGAACCTGAAAATTGAAAACCTTTTCATTTAGAAATTGCTTGACATTACACTTAGACACAAAAAAATAAGTTTTTTTGGGTATAAAAAGGTAAGTAATAATATATCTACTTTTTGTATAAAATGGGTAAGCAAGAATATATTCATGCTTAATTACTCTAAAATGAATAAAAATTTTAACACCATATTTAAGTAGTAAGATCCTCTCAATATGAGGGGAAGAAATTTTTTACAAGTTTTAAAATTATTTAAATTAAAAATAAATTAAAATCTAAACTATTAAAAAATTAGTGTCACGGATATTTGCATCCATATTCTAAGAGTAGTATTTTCACATTATGAAGTAGAAACTCATTTTAGAAAAGTCTTATACTTCCAATCATATATATATATATACTCAAAAGATAAAAAATATTATGCATTTAGCATTATTAATATAGAAAAAACCACATATTCTTCTTAATCATACATACCCAAGAACATATATTTCTGCAGCATTGTTGAGATTTAACCAATCTTCCAAGTCAACAGCTAAGCTTCCTACAGGAGATTTTCCAGCAACATTCCAAGTACCAACAAATATCCTGAAACATCCACACCCTTAATTATATATCTCATTTTAAAAACAAAAACATTTACATCTTTGAGTGAAATAGTAATAAATTACATAATTAATTTACCTTAACTTGTTTGTTAAAATGTATGGATCATCAAATTCCAATGACTGAAGAGAAAGATCATAGTCATCACTCTCATCTTCTAGTGCATCTGCAATACAAAGTGTACCATAACTAAATAATATATATATATATAAATTTGATATGGATGAATGAGAATATTATAGAATAGTGGAATACCTTCTATCTCATTCAAACTATATGATTGTTTATCTTCCTTATGAAACCAATTGAACAAACATGGATATCTTGGCTTCTTTTTCTCAACCTCCATGGCTAAAGGATAATCCCTACAATTTAACTTTACATGATATCAATTAAGATATTATAAGGGTTTATAGTGTTCATCAACCTAGAGGAAGTATAAACTTTGGAAGCTTAAGAATATGGGTTTAGTTTTTGAACATTAAACAAGAGGGAGTGAAACAAGAGAAATATATATAGAGACAATTAATAATTTTTTTAATAATACATTAAAATTTAATTCTAATTAAAAGTTAGTCATAAATGATAGTACAAAAATAAAATATATATTTATCTCCAAATATAACGTATTGTATATGTTTTTACACAAGTTTTTTTCTTCTCATTATTATATTAAGTAATTAGACAAGTTGGCAAGTGGTAAGAAACTTCATTGGCCAACAAAGTGAGATAATTATAGGTGCAAATGCAATAAATGAGTAAGATCCAAAAGGGAAATAGAAAATAGATATAGGCCTCACAAGGTTCTATCATTGGGTTGATTATTAGAAGATGTTAGGTGGTGCTGGTCACGAATGTCACATGGATACTTACTTCACATGGTTGTTGAATTTCATTATTACTTCATCTTAAGTCAAATAATTTTGTATGCCATCTTGCTCCCCGATTTGGACCATTATTAACGGGATGAGGAATCCTTATTTAATTAATTTAATAAAAGAGCAAAGAATAAAGAAAAAGAAAGACAAAAACATAAGACTTTTTAATGAGATTTGGCTAATGTTGCCTACATTACCATGAACATTAACAACTAACAATATATTATTAGATATTAAGATTATAAATATTAGCACAATACCTCGAGTATTGGCTTTTACTATATCACAATTAGGGTATATAGAATACATATATATGTATAAACTACTACCCGACTTCAATACATAAACCCTAAACCCATAAACCCTATTCATATCTATGTCAATTCAATGTTGATCCACGACTGTAATAGCCAACATGGCCACACCATATATCATTGTGTAATGCTTTTGTGTGCTAATCCATTATTGGGTCGTGCGTACTAGTTGCGGATCTCTCTAGAAGTTTATATCATGGGGTTTTCGATAACACGATTATACTGCTATGAGATTAGCTTGTGTTGCACTTCTGCACTTAGTAGCCACTACAGCTAGTGGTAGTGATTCAATGGAATCTGCTGCAACTTGATTTTCGACTAATCATCAATTACACAATTTAGGAAAAGGGAGAATGAAATTTCAACCTCGTCCAAATGATTTAGAGTCACCATTGCGTTTTTTATAGACAAGATGTAGAAATAAAACTTTTTTTATGTCCAATTTGGAAAATATGCTTATTAAACTAGAATTTTAAGTTTGGGAGTCGATTATGGATCAATAAATATATTAGCACCTAGTTTGCTTACATTATATCTTCGCTAATATATTTTTATTAGAACATGTGATAAGAATTTATCTTACTCTTTTATATTCTTTGATGCAAAAGGAAAATCAAGACTACGTAGTTTGTGACTGACATTTCTTGGAATGTTGGTTTAAATTTTTTATTAATTTAGGATGGAATATTAGAAGCATATCGTATCCCTTATTCATAAAATGGTAGAAACATTACTAATGACTATGATCGCTTTTCAACCCAAATAACAACAAAAGAGATAATAATAATAATTGTGACAATTCTTCTATTCCTCAATTCTATTTAAAAACACATTTATATTAATATTAATTTTTCATTAAAATAAACACTTAATTAATTGAAAGATAATTAATAGCAAATAAATAATATTGATTGTGAATTGTCTTCTCATTTTGAGAGATGAAAGAAATAATACTAATGATTTTGATCATTTCTTAAATTGGAAAAGAAAGTAAAATATGAACTAAGTCGCGACTTTACTATTATATTCCCAAGTTAATTTTTATAAATTATGTAATTAATTTATATTAATATATATTAAAGATATTATTTTAAATAATGGAAAGAGAATTAATAGAAAAACAAGACATTAGACTTGAAGTGTCTTTCAATTTTGAGAGATGAGACAATTAATATTAATGATTGTGATCACTTCTCAACTCAAAACAAAAATTAAAATATAACATGAATCATGAACTTACTTTTAAATTTCCAAAATTATTTTTTATTAATTATGTTGTAGGGAATTATTTTAATTAATTAGAATATAGTTAATAGAAAAGAGAGAGTATTGGTTGTCAATGGTATTTTTGCTTCAAGAGATAACATTGACTAGGATCACTTCCCAACTTGTAACATAAAGTAAAATATGACATGAACTATGAGTTATGACATTACTTAATAATTTCCATATATATTAGATAATTGATCATATTTTGTATATGTGGTCGTTAAAATCTTGTGAAATATGGATTGAACATGACGTATAAATTCATATGTCATATAAAAAAGATGGTGTGTCAATTTCAATAGTGATTCCGATTCAATCGAATTAATATCTTGATGTGTGTGGTATTCTTCGCATCTAATATGATCTATTTCTACGCATTGAGTAAGACCATAATATCCTTTTTTGTGAGAAATTATTAGCAATTACATCATATTAAGAGTATGCTAGCTTATCATAGAGGTTGACTCTAGATTATAGTTTCCTTTGTTGAACGGTGCATGTTCAGATATTTGTCTAAGACGAAATGATTAAGATGTATATTAGAGTCAAGTATGAGATTTTGAAGTGATGCATTAAGAGAGAGAGAGAGAACAACATTTATGAAGATATAATATTTTGAAGAAAACTAGATAATTTACTAATTTTATGATTTTATCTGTGTTTAGTTACGTTGGAAGCTAAGTGAAGTGTGATATTAAGTTGCAATATTATTCGAGCTTGATTTAAAATTTGATATTATATAACCATCAAAACTAAAAAAACGCATGCAATAACTAGTTGATTTCCTTCAAGATTATATTATGGGTTTGATTTTTATATGTATAAAAAAATATTTCCCTTTTGAGAGATAAAATTTACATCAATGATCTGTATGCATTGAAAATGATTAATTTCCACTATTAGCTGGGTACTCTTGGTGTAGAAAAAGGGTAATTATTATATAAAATAAATAAAAAATCAGTTTTTTCATAATATCTTATAAATTAATTTGCAAGGAATTGCATATGATAGATGGGTTCCATATTTTTATTTAATTTTCTATTTTCCAAAGGAAAATACATGTGCAATGGACAGTAAGTAGAAAACGAAAGTTTATCTTTGAAGCACTTTATGAATATTAAAAACATTATCCTGAATTAATTACATATTGTCCATATATATTAACACCACTTCCTCAATTATATGATATATCTACATTTAAAGCATATCCAACATCAATCTTCTATACTGTTATACATCACCATCAATTCACTTAAATACACTCTTTAACATTTCTCTATCATTTCCCTCTATTTCAAAGATCCAATGTTAACTGAGCTTTCTTATTCTATTTTCACTTTCCAGCTACAATGTTTTCTTTTGTATTTTTGTGTTGTATGTTCATTCAGAAAATGAACCCACTAAATGTTTTGTTTTTGTACTTTTCTCTTATTTATTGATTCATGTTTCTTCTATATATATTTTACGTGGCATGTATTACTGCCCACTAATTAATCTCATTTTCGTTTTTTATTTGCTTTATAACAGTTTTCTTTTGATATATTTATTCGGAAAGTTTTCATACAAAACTCCTAAATTTTGTGCATTTTGAAAATAGTCATCATAAACTATTTTGTTTGTGAAATTGATTCCTCCAAAAACATAATATTAAATTGATAGTATTGAAAAAATTTCATGTAATAGATTTTGTTTTAATGTGTAATATTGATATTATTATTTAATTTTTTTATACATCAATATTTCCTATTTTTAACTCTAAAATCTATTTATTATCTTCTTAATTAATTTGCATTTTGACAACCGCGATTTCCCCTAACTATTGATATTGACTAACATGCATTGTTGCAATAATAGACGTAGTGCTACTGTTATGAGTTGAATGACAACAATTTTATTGTTGGCTTACTAATAATTTTATATTATCTTTATGGAGAAACCATGTTCTCCCTCATATAAAATTTAAAGGATGATTAAGAAGAAAAAATAGTTTAAAATAACTCCTCAAATAAAGTATAAAGTTTGGAGGGTTTTAATACATTGTTTTCTTATTTATTTCTATCAATCTTGGGAGATTATTACTAAAAATCTTCTAGAGGTGTGACACTATGATGCATCTTTTATTACAAAATCAAGAGTTCAATTCATAAGAACGATACTTGTTAGGAAGGTGATGTTAAACCCTCCTAGGGTAGCCTTTGATCCCAAGGGTAAAAGAAGCCATGATGGTCTTACAACTAGGGCCAAGGCGTCTCAAAGGACACAATTGACCCAGGAGAGGGTGTGTGAGAAGGATATTTATGTCCTTAGGTTATGTTCCAACTTAGGTTTATTTTATTTGCATTGATTCAAATAAATGAGATTGCATTCTCATATAGTCTTAGGTTTATTTTCATTCAATTATTTTAGCATTTAATTCATGTAATATGGATTGGAATTTATTTGTAACATGGTCCATATTTCGTGACCAAGTAGTTCACTTATGTTCAATGGTAAGCTTGTCATGTGGCTAGAGCAATGGAATTAAGGCATGGTCATTTTCATACATGGAAGATGGCGTGAAGGAACTCTATCTCTAAGGCAACAAGGAGATAAGGCATGGAGAAAACAAATTATTTGAAGATAATTATAAAGATTATATCTTTCAAATCTGATCCAATTCAATGCTACAAACAAGGGATCAAGTGAAGATAGAATTATGTTGTGTAAGGCTACAATCAAGGAATAGAATGAAGTGAAGATAAGATTTGTTTATGCCAACAAACATAATCTTATAAACCAATCAGCCACAATAAACATAATTTTTCCAAAACAAATCGACACCAACAAAGATAGATTTGAGAATTCAAATTTGGTAAGTAACTTAGTCAATCCTATCATACAAATTCGACCAAGCAAGGAAGAGATCAACCCTTGATCAATCAAGGATCACACGACCATTCGGAAACCAAGCTAACCCAAGTTGGTTGCACCATTTACATGATTTAAATTAGGAGCTACATTATTATTTCATATTTATTTTAGCCTGAGTTTTAATTAGGAATTTTATTATTCAAGTTAATTAGGACTTAGTCTTTTATTTTAGACCAAGACATTTAGATTACTTATTTATGTAATTGAATTGTCATTAATAAAGTTAAGTTGAATTAGAATTAAAATTGAGTTGTTTTAGTTGAGAGCACTTCTCCTAAACCTACCCCTTTGGCCGTGGCCATTGATGAGCTTTTATCAAGCTTCTTAAGCTTGTGGCAAGCAACACTTGACTTTTCAAGCTTCCATGCTTATGGCGTCTTCCATCTCATTCCTTTTCCACCTTCACTTTCATCCTACAAATCATACATTTCATCAATCATCTTCATCATTCAAATCGGCCCAAAACACTCCCTCCAACCCCCAACTAAGAACATTAACCCTAAATCTCCATCCTAACTTGACCTAAACCTTATACACATTACATCACTCAAAATAGCCCTAATATACATTCTAAACCCTACAAATTGTGGCCTACCCTAAATACAAAACCCTAACCTAATTACATAACACCAAACCGAACCTAAATAGCCCTAAAAGACTCTATTTCCTTACCAAAGCGGATTCACACATTCACAAACCTAAGATCAAGCTAAAACGATCCATAATTCAAAGGCATATCCTTGAGGTTGTCATCGAGTGGTTATCAGAGCTAAATTTAAGCTTGAAGATGTCAAGTCCAGAAAGGAGTCCCGCAATCTCTCCAAGATCAGCCTCACTAACTGTTAGGTTTCAAAACATGGTGGATACTCAATTCCAAGCCATCCAAAGACAATTGGAGGATTTGAGAATTCATTATGATAGGTGGCTGGATGAACAAAGACATGGCAGCCCCAATGGCCATGAAAGAAGAAGAAGGTCTGGGAGAGAGGAGAGACCAAGACATGATAGGCACGAAGAGGAAAGTCAAAGTGGTAGACATGATTCCTCAAGTGCCTATGGTAGTGAGATAAGAAGAAGGCCTGGAGATCACAACCATGGCAGCCCTGATCGTGGTCATGTTAGCCCAACCCATGAGGATAGGAGGTATAGAGATGGTGCAAACACTAGCCCTAACCGTGAGCATAGAGATATGGATGGTGTTCAAGTAAAATTCCCAAGCTTTTTAGGGATGAATGATCCAGATGCCTACTTGGCATGTGAATTAAAGATGGAACAAGTCTTTAATTGTCATGACTATTCAGAGGCAAAAAAAGTCAAGGTGGCAGCCCTTGAATTTCAAGAGTATGTTATGGTTTGGTGGGATCAGCACCAAAAGGATAGAGTGAGATGTGGAGATGTAGCTATATTGAGAAATCATTTGGAGTCCTCGAGAAAAGATAGAAATTCTTAGCCAGATGCACAATAAGTGTGAAGACCCAAATCAATATTATTATGGCTACATTTACATTGCATAATTATATTCGCATCAACTCAACTAATGACCCACTTTTTAATAAGTTAGAGCGACATCAAGATTATATACCATGAGATGAATATGAAGATGATGAAATCAATCATAAAACTTCGAATCAGACAAATTCTAGAATGAGGGGAAAACATGACAAGATTTCTCGCTTATTATGAGAGTCAATAAGATAAATTATTTTCTTTTCAGAATCTTTTGTGATGAATAAATTATTTTTCACTGATTTTTTTTCTTGCATTTGATTGTTAGATGAACATATAAAATATTTTCGTATTATATATTTAAATGATATGTAGTGTCAATGGTGGAAGAATATTATAAACTTATGTAACTAAATTGCATTTTTAGAAGAAAAAAATATTGAAAACAAAAAAATAATATTAAAACAAAACAAAATAGATGATTATTTTAAATTAGAGAATAAAATATATCCTCATATTATGAAATAATTTATCTCATCCAGTTAGTAAAAGTATGTCATGTATATTGTTTTGTTTAGTTTTAGAAATATTTTTGCAGAAAATAATTAATTAGGACACATGTCATGATTTTATTGCTGAAAGAAATAACGTATCTTCTTGTATCAGAATATACATTATTCTCTTTAAATTTTCTATATATTTAATTATTTTGATTAATATATATTTTAGTATATTTTAAATTTCAGCTAGTACAAAGCTCGTTTTACTGAACAACTTTAATTTAATAAGCTACATTCACAACTACAAACTTCCCACAACATTCACAAATAAAAGTTACCAGCCTACTAGGGATGGCAACAAGGCAAGTCGAGGTCGGATTTGTACTTATCCAACCCTGAACCCGAAATTCAAAACCTGAACTCAGGTGGGTTAAAAATAATGATATCATCCCCAAACCCAACAAGTTTCGGGTAACCCAAACTCCATGAAAAATCCGAATAATAAAGCTCTACACAACACATTAAACAATATTCATCTTATGAAAGTAACATAGTGAAAGTAACAAAGCTCCAAGCCATAACTAACTTGTTAGTTGGAATTTTTTTTAAGGCTTATCTCACTATCTAGAGAAGAAGGTGGTATATTGGCAATGAATCTTTTTAGGATTATTTCATGTACAAAAATATGAAAAATATATAGCTATAAAGTGTATGTATTGATATAATTTTTTTTTTAAGACCTATATATATATATATTTAATGGGTTTAAGACAAGTTTGAAGTATGATATCAAACATACCAAATTTGAACCCAAAAATTAAAGTTGGGTAAAAACCGAACTATAAACTTAAACTCAATCACATTGAATTTTCCTCGTTAAAATTGAATTAAATTCGGCCAAGTAACCACGAGTTCAATTTTCATTCTCATCTTACATCTACGACCTTACATCTACGGGTACAAGCTAACAACATAACTTATTTTCACATTTACCTAGCTGGATACCAAAGCTAAGCGAAACTGGTCAAACACAGTCTTAACTTACTCACTCACCCTTCCATGTTCACTTATTTTCTATGCACTTTTACCCTTTCCATAGAACACAACAAACCCATCTTCAAAATCAAAATTTTATCACTCCCTTCACCTCAAAAATGCATAAAAATCAAACCTTTACACTTAATTTTATCCTTTTCAGCTTCATAACATTCTGGGTCTTCTTCGTTTATTCCCAGGACGAAGACAACGTGAGATGTCTCAAAGGGATAAAAAAAACACTCCATGATCCTCAAAATCGCCTCTCCACGTGGCAGTTCGAGAACAACACCGTTGGTTTCATCTGCGACTTTGTTGGAGTTTCATGTTGGAATCAGAGAGAGAATAGGGTTATTGAGTTGGATCTTCGAGATTTTAAGTTATCGGGTCAGATCCCAGATTCTCTTAAATACTGTGGTAATAGTCTTCAAAAATTGGATCTTGGGTCTAACTTGTTGAGTTCTGAGATTCCCTCTGAGATTTGTAGTTGGATGCAGTTTTTGGTGCATTTGGATTTGTCAGATAATCAGCTTAGTGGGAATATTCCACCCACATTTGAGAACTGTTCTTATTTGAATGCATTGATGCTTCAAAACAATGATCTTAGTGGTTCTATTCCTTATGAATTTGGTGGTTTGAATAGGCTTAAGAAGTTTTCTGTTGCTAATAATCACCTTAGTGGGGCTATTCCTGCTTTTTTTAGTGGCTATGATAAGGAGGATTTTGTTGGGAATGATGGGTTGTGTGGGGGTCCTCTTGGATCTAAGTGTGGTGGGTTGAGTAAGAAGAGTCTTGCTATTATTATCGCTGCTGGCGTGTTCGGCGCCGCGGCGAGTTTGTTATTGGCTTTTGGGGTTTGGTGGTGGTATCATTTGAGGTTGAGTGGGAGGAGTAAGAGAGGGTATTGGGTTGGTGGCACGATTGGTGATGAAAATTGGGTTGCGAGATTGATAGGTTTTAAACTTGTTCAGGTTACTCTTTTTCAGAGACCTATTGTGAAGGTTAAGTTAGGGGACTTGTTGGCTGCTACTAATAATTTTAGTGCCAAAAATGTTATTATTTCGACGAGGACAGGGACTACTTATAAGGCGGATCTTCTGGATGGATCGACGCTCGCAGTGAAGAGGTTGAATACTTGTAAGAGTGGGGAGAAGCAGTTTCGGATGGAGGTGAATCGGCTAGGGCAGGTGAGGCATCCAAATTTGGCACCACTTTTGGGATTCTGTGTTGTGGAGGAGGAGAAGCTTTTGGTTTATAAGCATATGTCAAACGGGACTTTGTATTCGTTGTTGCATGAAAATGGCAGCGGTGTTTTGGATTGGTTGATGAGGTTTAGGATAGGGCTTGGCGCGGCTAGGGGTCTTGCCTGGCTGCACCATGGGTGCCATCCTCCGATTATACAGCAGAACATTTGCTCCAATGTGATTCTTGTCGATGAGGATTTCGATGCTAGGTTAATGGACTTTGGACTTGCAAGGCTTATGACATCTAACTCCAATAGTAATTTTGTGAATGGGGACTTGGGGGAACTCGGGTATATAGCTCCGGAATATCCGAGCACCCTTGTTGCTTCGTTGAAAGGAGATGTGTATGGATTTGGCGTCTTGCTTTTAGAGTTGGTCACTGGGCGCAAACCTCTTGAAGTGAGCAACAGCGAGGAAGAATTTAAGGGTAACTTAGTGGATTGGGTGAATATGCATTATAGCTTGGGTCGAATAAAGGATTGCATTGACAGAGCCATATCGGGAAGGGGACATGATGAGGAGATTCTGCAGTTTCTGAAAGTTTCATTGAACTGTGTAGTTTCTCGCCCCAAGGATAGGTGGTCTATGTACCAGGTTTATCATTCGTTAAAGGGTATATCCAAATTCCACAGTTTCTCTGAACATGACGATGAATTTCCCTTGATCTTTGGTAAGCCAGAAAACAAGTCGGCGTAGACGCGTAGTTCTCGACTAAGTATGGCTGCATGAAAAGATTCAACAGTTCTCACTATTTTCCTATTTGTAGTGGAGAGTTTGCAGAATGGCTTGCGCGATTCCGTACGTGACATTGAGCAGGTATAGTTGTACTTTGTATGATATAATGAACTTTCTCTGTAGACTTAGGTTATTGTGCTTTATGAAATGTACTTGTTTCTCTGTTGTATGAAAATGCAACTTCAAATGAGGTCCTTCATATTTGGAATATGCTTCACATTTGAATCCTCACATTAGTCTTGAAGCCGAAAAATGGAAATGTACTTGAATTCTTCAAAGATATCTCATCAGCAAAATGATTCATTCATCTGAATCTAATTGATTGGAAAGTTTGAAGCATTTGCCATCTGTATATATACAAAAAAATATCTTCATTTTCAAGTTTGGCACATCATTTGATCTGTTTAGGGGCTGTTTGGAAAAGCTTATTTCGGGTTATTAGAATAAAAAAGCCTTAATCTCGCAAGCGAAAAGATCGAGTTTTTTTAGTTTATTTCAATAATACTATTGATTAAACTCTTGTACAAGTATAGCTTTTATGATTGAAAGACTCCTTGTAGCTACTGAGTCACTAATGAACTCTGTTACTTGACATATACACAGTAAATTCCAGGTGAACTTTAATTCCAAGATTTGAATCTTGGAGTTTTAACTCAGGAGGGTTCTATATAACCGACAGAGATCACCTGTCCCAAACGGTTATGTATATCTATCTGAGACAGGCGATCTCTGTTATGTATATCTATCTCCTTCGGCTTGATTATTAGTTTCACATGTATATTTGTGAGGATATTGGGTTAAAGACACACACTACATGTATATATCATAAGGTTTGATATTTTTTTAATCATTTGAAAATATTAGCAACCATAATAAATAAAGAAAGGAGAAGTGTAAACATTTTAGGTAGAGGAATGTTAATTTCACAACATATGCTGATCTAGAAAAGTTTCAATAAAACAAAATACATGTTACCATACACTATTTCTATATTTTATATTTCCAAACCAAGATGATGCAATTTTATAATGTGCATGCAATTTTATAATGTTCATAACCTTTTTTTGTGTTCCACTTAATGTATGAACGTAGTGTGCATATAACATGGTAGAGACAATTACATATTCTGAAAGGATTAATTCTTTACTATAAGGTGGTAAAATATCTTTAATTACTAATTTAGAAAGAGTAAGTTTTCTATATATATTGCGACCTAAAGTAAATGTATAATTTTATAATATAAATAAATGTAAAAACATGCGAGTGGTTTAGTTTTTAAGGAAAAAATTATTTCAAACCAAAGAAATCGATTCTTTATAACACTAATACAAAATAGTCCAATAAAAATGGTTTCTAAAATGAATGATAAGTAGGTTGTTCTTTAATGACCAAAAAAAATGAATGGCATGTTGAGACCTTATAAGTCTAAAGTATATTTAAGATGTAAATCCTCTCTAATAGATCAAGTATGAAAACACAATTCAACCATTTTTCTTTTTTAACTTTGGTCTAGTAGTGTAACGTTTCATTAGATTATCAGGATGACCAAAAAGTTAAAGATTCGATTCCTAAGAGCTACACTTGCTGGGATGGGCAACTACAAACCCCGAAAAAGATTAATTTCTTACCAAAAAATATGATAAGATACAGGATAGACAAGGCAAGATGTGGGACCTTGTTAAGGATCAACCTACTTTTGATAATTATAAACATAGACATATGTTGGAGAATTGTGATCAAATTGAGTAGGGTCATATAGTTTTGCATATATCAAAATATTCAAAAAGGAGAAACAAAAAGTGCAAGGGATGAGAATTTGTCTCCCATGCAATGTAGAGAAGAAGAAAATTAAGCAAAAGTTTCTAATTTGAATCTTAGTTACTTTGGACCATGTCACATCCTTCTCAAATCTATAGAAATGAGACCAAAAAGAAAAAAAGCAAAGTTAAAGAAAAAGTATGAGGCAGAAATTGCTCCTTGGCTGATTTAGCTTTTGTGGGGACACATAAATTTTGTAACTTCTACTTAATTAATATATTTTCGTTTCTTTAGAGTGTGCAAAAGGGGTAATTTGATTTAGCTTCAAATTGTTTATAGGAAGTTTACTAATTAATTATATATTTTTATTTTATTCTACTTAAAACATTATTAGTTAATTAAAAGTAACAATTGCTTCACACCCTTACAAAAAGATATGATTAAACTAATAAAACCTTATTTAAAGTAAGCAAATTTTTTGAAGTGGTAACCTTCCTACCTGACTGGACACAATAGACAAGATATGATTAAAAATGAATGCATCACAGAGAAAGTTGGAGTATGTCATATTGTAGAAAAGATGGTATAACCATACCTTATATGGGTTATACATGTGTGAAGGAAACCAACCAATTGAAACCTTTTATAAGGAGAGAATATCAAATTAAAGTTAATCCAATTCATAGAGGAAGAAGACAGAGAAAAAATCATAGGGGAAATGACAAAGAAAGATTTAGAGCTCAATATTTTGTTAATGAACATAATTTATAATAGAACATTATGGCGTCACTCAATATATATATTCAACATAACCTAGTAACTGACATAAAGATTTGATTGTTGTTGTTGAATCTTCTTCCTTTTACATTATTCCGAATAGTGCCATTGGTAATTAAAATTGTGTATTTATAATTTTTTATTTAAAATAAAAAATATTTGATTCAAGATAAGCCTGAATATATAATTAGAAGCTAAGTGTCAACAACCTTTCATATCATTTGTAGTGTCTATTTTCAACCTAAAATTAGACAAACAATTATGAAAATGAAAATAATGTACACAATTTTTAAATCCATTTTGTCTACTCAATCTTAGTGGCATCACTATAGGTCCACATATAGCAAATAGATGAAGAAGAAAAAAGCAATGATCAAATCAAAATGGAAATGTTAACTGTATAAGCAACCTTTAAAATTAAGGAAAGTGTTTTTGTTGAACACAAGGCACTTAAAAAGAGGGTGCCACTATAAAAGGAATGACCAAAGATGAGTAAAAAGTTAAAGCCTAATTATATGATGCACAAAGATTAAGCTTTTTATTGCATACCCTCAATAATCTAATCTAATGTACTGTGGTTTTAATATTTGTTTTTTTAGCATATTCCTATCCATCTAGATTTAAGTGGAGGAAAAGTAAATGCTACTGTTGCCTTCAAAACTGTAGTATTTCTCAAAGTTCTGTGGTGCAATTTTTTTTGTTTATTTTTTATGTGTAAAAAATTAATCTTTTTGGGGATCCGTGACTGTCCATCTCAATAAGTGTCATTCAACTGAATCGAACTCTCAACTTTGGAGATTCAGTAAGACCTTACACAACTAGACCAACGCTTATTGGTTCTTGCGTGTAATTTTTTTTTTGGTTTCCCACAGGTATCCTCGCACTGGAGGCAATCTTGTGCGAGCCGGGCACATCCACAGGTAAGTGAGGCTAACTCTCCCAACGGGCATTTTTTCCATCTACAAGACTCGAACCCAGGTTCTTGCTTAAGGGGAATCAAGCATGTACCACTTGAACCAACGCCCGTTGATTCTTGCGTGTAATTTGTAATAGAAGATTGATGATAAAAAATAAAACGATAAAACAATAATAAGATGTATTTTTTCATTGACAAAAATGTTATTTCATTATATATAAAACAATAAAAGTGTTATACCATATTGTTTCTTTTTTTATTTTTATTTTGCAGTACTTACTTCTTTAGTACTCGAGATGATCCTGAATTTGAAAACATATATTGGTGCCAAAATTTTGGTTAATTCATTTCCTAAACTCTTGATTTACAATACCATCAAATATACATTCCAAAAAAAAACATTAATACTACACTTATTGGCTTAGAACACTCACACTAGTGATACTACTATGTAACAACAATAATTTATAGAACACAAGCTAAATTCTTAAAGGTATTGCAAAAATTCTTGAATTCTTCAATGATTTTTCCTCATGCTAGTTGTGTAACATCACAATAATGCTCATGCTTGCGTAGGTGGCTGTCTAAATTTCACTGCTCTCCTGAATTGCACAAAAATATACAAAATATTAAAGAGAGGTGATCTAAAAATATAAAAAAAAAAAAGATAGGTAAAAAACGATAATTTTAATTAAATATTTAATTCAATTAATTTATTTTTTTTATCAAGAGGGTGATACAAGAGTTTATACAAATAATAATAAAGATAATGGTATTAAATAGAAATGAGAAGAAATTACAAGGTACAACAAGATGTAGTATATGTTATAGTTAGTAAATTCTACTTTGAACTAAGGTACGAATTTATTTGTTCAATTCAAAGAGTGCAAAAAGTAGTTCATGATCCTCCAATAAATTAATCAAGCTTTCCTTAGAAAGGAAAATAAGTACCTAATTTTCCCCCACTAGTAACTAAAGTGGTACACTTCTTCACAAATATCTTTTTTTTAGATTTCTCATGAAAATAAGAGAAAGATTATTACTTAAAGAAGCTTTTGATAAAGAGTGAAAATTATCACTACCTTTAGTATTTCAGCATGAGTCCATTATAGCCCCCTTTAGCTTAGTACCAAAACAAATTGTACAAGCTTATTAGGTCATGCTTAATGATTTGAATGAAATGGATTTCAAGATTGTTTGTTCTTGATTAATTAACCTAACTTTTAATCTCTTACAAATGCATTTCTCATTTTATTTAATAAATGAGAATGTAATATTTATGCACTGTCAATATAGAAATTTATACATTGTAAGTACATTATCCACCGTTAATTTGGATTATCTTTTTCTAAAAAACCAATGATGATTAAATATAAATGGTGAATGATGAAATAACAATGTATAAAACTCATAATATATAATTCATATATTTTTTTCTCATTTTATTAGCATAAGTGTCACTAAGGAAGCATATATTGGTAAACTTGCCAAAATATACTATAAAAAATATACCATGAATACTATGATATGAGTCATGATTGGTATATTTCATAAATATAACAAAACATCACATAACAATAAAAATGAGGCATTTTGAGTAAAATGGCAACATGGTATTGAGATTTACACCATTTACTTATTTTGTTCACGGCAATATAAAAATGTTAATTTAGACCTTGATTTTTACATATATTGTTAGTTAATTTAGTTTATCTTCCAATCAACAATATAAGCTAAATTAATTGACAATGTACAAAATAAGAGACTAAAAAATTGTCTAGTTTATAATATCATGAAAAAAATTGATCAATGATATCAATCTTTTAAAGAATAAAATGATGTTTTACTCGAATTTTTTTACATAGCTTCCATGTGAAGGAGTAAAACCAAAGAGAACATAACATAACATGTTATAATTTTGTTATGTTCTATCAAAAACCAAATGCTACAAAGTATTTGAGAAATGTGTGTACCTGTTGTGAATGGGATCGGGTCCATTAGGAACTTTTCTCTTACTCGCAAATATCATTCCAGAATTTGAATGCTTCTTCATACCAATAAACTTCAAATGCTTGGAAATTACATGTAATGGAACTAGTACCATTGTTGTTTTGGTTTGATGAGGATTCATTATTGAGATTGCAAGTAACATAAACAAGATAATTCCAACACATACCAAAGCTCCAAGAAGCAACCTTCTACTAATGCTAAAACTCATATCTTAATTTCTCCTATGACTTTTCACCTACCTAGTGGCAATGTCTTGCAACTGAAGTTGAATGCATGAGAATGTTTCACTAACATTTTGGCATTGATCGTATAAGAATAATAGTAAAAGAAGAATATAGGAAAGGAAATAAAGAAAGAAAGAGAAATAGTGAAAGGGACAAAGTAAAGAAGTGGTTCCTAACTTGGCGGGCTTGGAGTGAGTCTATTTTTTTTATATGTTGAAGGGTATCTTAACGAAATTTTATTGTCTCAAATCATATCTCATGTTGTCATGATCAATGAAAATATGTCACATTGATTAAAAAATTTAAACATTAATTATTATTTTTGTTTCATTATCATTAGTCCGAGATTTTATATGAGTCACGATCTGGAACAACAGATCCTTGTTCATCTCCTCTTACTTACCATATGAGTAAAAAAATTAATCTCTTTTGAATACGTGGTTACCTCTTTTAAAAGTTTTGCTCATAAGATTTAAACTTTTTACCTTTAACCTAAATGATACCTGAGAATTTAATGATACTTACATTCCACTAACACTCTTTACTATATTTAAAGGCATATGTTTCTCTATCCTTCATATATTTTATTTATTCTATATTACATAGATGTACTTCATTACTTTTTAAATGTTATCATGGTGATTTTTGCTTTGAATGGTTAACCATTAACCAATGACCATTCATAGGTTTGTAGCTCGTAAATATATACAAGTAACAGAATGATATGTGAGTTATTCTCCACGAAATTGTTAAGTATCTTCTTAAAAACAATATAATAACATAAGATATATTTTTGGATAGGATGTATAAAGCAACATAATACCCCTCATTTTCATGTTTTTTCTCTAAATTTTTTTGATGTTTTTATAAATTCAGCACATATTTATATTCTATTTTCTAACCATACCATTTTTTTATTATTCCTCTTTTTCATATTTGTTTCATCTATTTTTATTTAATGCAGTTTCCAATGAGGATTTAACTGTGGTTATGAGTCATTTCATCAAAATTTTAATTGTTTTAATGATTTCTTAAATAGTGTGTATTACCTTACAATATCCTATTTAGTAATTAGTACAAAAAATTTGAGTGGCTGGCAATTTTTTTCTTACTTTTGTCTTTTTCTTCATAAAAAAATTGTCAATACTTAATATATAAAGTTGTAAAAAAAAATATTTGTCTTAGTTTTTAGGAGCAAGATCGATATTCTAGGATAATTAAAATAGTCACTTCCTATTTTCAAATATTTGTACAAAAAAATGCGAAAATAATAAAAGTTATAAAATGAAATCAAAATTCAAGTTCACATTCATATTAACAGAAATGAAAACACAAATCACTATTATAATTAATGAAAACAAAAACAATTTTCTTTATCCAAACATGCCTTAAAAATTTGTGTTCAAAAAAGGGAATGAGAAAAAGTGAGAAGAGAGCGTGAAGAAACATAAAAGGCAAGTGAATCAGAAAAGTTACTTATTTGAGCCTCTTTTGGTGTTAAAAAAAGGGTCCACTTCAACTATCTTTTAATGATATATATTTATATACACATACATGCATTATAGAATTTGATATAATATCTTTAGAGAAAGAACAATAATTTCTTCTTTAAAACATGCTTAGAATACCAAATTGATTCTTGTAAGATTATTAATATCAAACTGGTATACAAATTATGACTTTTTTCATCAAGTAACATCAATTTGATCCCAAGAATAAATATAAATGATTAGTCTATTTTGATTCTTAAAAATATCGATGTAAAAATGTTCCAACTAATTTAGACAACATAAAAACAAAGCTGATGTGAATAGAACTTTGTCGTGCAAGGAAGAACCATGCATATATAAATGTGTAGCACCATGCTACTATAAAGTGGGACTAGTGAAGTTGAAGGAAGCTTATTATTTGGTGCATTTTTTTTTTATAAGCAAAATGATCCAATAAAAGGCACAATGGGTGCCAACCCAAATACAAATCAACAGTCAATCACAGACGGCTACTCCTGAAAATATGAGAAATACAAGACCTAGGATTTATACACCAATGAGCAAAATCATAATAGCAAGGATCACTAATAGAAGAGAACCATGTCCAAGATCGGATCTGAATTAAATCCATAACATGAATAAAGCTAACCTCCTTAGCCGAAAAAATCGCATCGTTTCTCATTAGCCAAATCAACCATAACACAATGACCAAAGGAAAAAATCATAGTCTAACCCTCAAATAGTTTAAGAGTAGTAACTCAAACTAAGTGGCATTAAGTATCCAAGCCCTTTGGAAGACTATCTCTTATGCATGCATTCTATCCCAACCCTAGTTTTTTTTCCTTTACTGAGGAAAGTTACTATTCAAAGATTAAAAAAAAGTGATTTGAGCATGAGGTTCCCACCTAGTGAGGTTTGGAGAGGATATATATATATATATATATATATATATATATATATATATATTGTTATCCTTATAAGCGAAGAGATTGTTTACAGGATTTGAACTTATAACATTTAGGTCATCACAAAGCAAACAACATTTTCATTACACCATGGTTCACCCTCTCACAATTTTTTAACATTTGCACGTCCTAATCTCAATCCAAAGATCAACAACAACAATCAAGTCATAATCTCAATTTAAAGATTAGCAAACAACAAACAAATAACTTTCAATGCACTCATGCTACATGTCGGTTCATATCTAGTTATGAGTCCATACCATGCAAAACTTGTAAAGTTTGGGTTTGTAGAGCACATGTAATATGGTGTAATAATCTAACATTTACTATGCATGAATACTCCAAAATTGGCAACGAACAATTCCATATTGTACCAATATTTATCTAATATATCATACTTGCATTGCACAATATACAAGCATTAGTGTGTTTGGCCGATACTACATTAACAATAACAATCAAGCCTTTATCTCACACAAGAAACATGTGTAAAGCAAGATTTCTATGTACAGCAACAAAAGCTCAATTAGAATGTTGTATGTGTTTTGGATTTAGTGTCCAAGTTAGGTTATAATAAATTTTCAAAAACATTGTTTCCCTCAAAATAGTGAAAACCAAACATGTCATTATGTATATCTCAAAAGCATGTTCCTAACCCATCTTATTTCAATAAAATTTGAACATATAATAAAAATTAACATGTATGTTTTCTACTAATCAAAATTTTTAGTAGGTATTGCAATAAAAGTATCTTCTTCAACTAATTATGAAATTTGCCTCATCTGAACCCCATAGTCAACTTGTGTATATGGGAGGGGTAACATTTATGTAATCAAATTGGTCCTTGTTTCCTGCATGAAAAAAAATAATCAAAGTTAGAACATTAGAGATGAAAAGTTGCTAGGAATCACAAATTTTCTTATTGTTTTGATGACAAATCGCATGCTAATTTTCGTAGCATACACCAATATTTTAAATTGCACTCTGTAACTATAATATTATGATTTTGATAGTTTCCACAAAAGTATTAGAATATTGTGGGTGCTTGTTAAACGGGCAGGATTGCCCATTTTGTTGTTGCTGATCACAAGGAGAAGAATGTTTTGTACTAAACAAAAAGTGGATAACTAATTTGTCTTGATTTATCAATGTTTGTAAGGAGGTTAATCTTTGTCATGACAAACACTTATGAATTAATATCTTCTCCTCCCTTCATCTTCTTATATTATTCACCTTGTTCTTGTTCTAACATTCCTTTAGTTCTATAATATTTTTTGTAAATTCTATTTTCAATGGAAGTGTTCTAATATATCTTAAAAAAAGTTAGGAAAGAGAAGGAGAAAGTGAAAATGGCTCGAGAAGGGTTTATCCACATAAAAATCTGTCCAAATGTCCTATCGTATTAAAAGTTGGTTATCCCTCCCAACAAGTGTCCATTCCAGGAATCGAAATTTTGACATGTTAGTCATCCTGAAGTTTAGTAGGGCTTTATACTACTAAACCAACACTTGTAAACCAGTTTACTATAAGAGATTAAGCTTATAAATACTATTGTAATAGACTTAAGTGATAATAAATTGTAGTTATCATTACCAACAAGATGTCAGTTTAGTGGTATAAGGTCTCACTGGATCTCCAAAGTCAAAGATTCGATTCCTATGAGCGACACTTATTGGAAATGACAATCACATATCCAAAAGAGATTAATTCCTTACCAAGGTAAGAGATACCCTTGGTTGTACCAAAAGAAATTGTAGTTATCCTTAGAATTAAAATGGTAAGACACTATATTAGAATAGCTTAATTTTATTATTAAATTGGATTTAATATTTTTGCACTAAAAATGCAAGTGTTTATATACATTATTAACACATTGTTCATCATTTATAAGTTTAACATTATTGACTCTTAAACAAAAGTAATAAAAGTGGATTGTGGATAATGTGTAGATCATGTAAAAAAATTAGGGATATAAGATTCAATTTAGATTGTTTTTAGTGCATTTCATGAACTGAATAGTTCTGTCAATGATGAAATTTTGTATAGGACCAAACGCAAAGCTACCATGAACAATTTTGTTTGTTTCAGTTCCACGATTTGGTTATTTTATATATATAAAAAATCTTACAATACTTCAAATTATTTTCCATAAAGCACTATTTATCCATTTCAACTACCATTTTAGCTAAAAGAAAAACTAACATACATACTTCAAAATTTAAAACACAATTCATATGCATAATATAAATGCATACATAAAACCAAGCCATATCCAGAAACTTGGCAAAAGACTAATACTATGAAAATGTTGAAACAATGTTAAAATGTCAACAAGATGTTATTATATATTTGATTATCATAATAAAATTGTGTGATTAATAATACATTCTTACTTCTTAAATTGTCTGAAAGAAAAAATAAAAAACTACTTATATAACATCTCAAGTACAATATCTTCTAAGATTTTTTATGAGGATATATATATTTGCTTTGAGAAGAAACTAGCAAATAATAAAGAATTTATACAAAGTTTGTAGGTATCCAGGATTGAATTTTTATTGTTGAGCAAAATGGTAAAGATTCATGCTAATAAAAAGGGCCTTTAATTATTAATATATTTGATACACTATTGAGTGTAGGATACACTAATTATTAATATATTTAGCTACTATATTTCCTAATATGGGTGTATATTAATTCTAAATATGCTAAACATTCGGTTCAAGGATTCCAACGTGAGAATTTCAAATCAAATAATATAAATACATTTAAAAAAGTCTAACTTCAAAATCTAATACTTTATTCAATATGACATTTATTTTATTCCTTTACTTTATTAGGTATATGAAACAATGAAAATATTTTTTAATATGTGATTCAGTTTAATTTGGGTGGTTCCTAAATCCCTAGAAGTGAATTTGACCAATCTTAAATAGTTCCTTTAAAAAAGAACTGACTTGAGTTGTGAAATTGAACTGAAGCTAATGTTTTGATTTGATTTAGTTTCATTGATTATCATAATAAAATTGAACTTGAATTTTAAAACTCATCGCTATTGAATTAATCAAGTTGATCCAACAGTTGGGGTTCATTTTGATGCCCTTAATTATTATTGTTTTGAATTTCAATTTATGTGGTTGTATATTTTCCCCAAAAATATTAAAGTATTATTTTTGTCTAATTCTTGAATGATTGGGATCAGCACGATGATACATGGATGTAATATCAAATTATCAATGCACTATCAATTAAAAAGTTATACAAATTATTATATTATCTATCACTCATTTATAATGTATTAATTAAATATAAATTATAAAATGGTATTATAAAAAATTCATACAATATTAGTGTATACATTTTTCTTTGAGACTTGTGCAAAATCTCTTTCATTTGATCTCAATCATATATTTTATGTTTTTCAGGAATTGAGAATTTTTAATTAATGTGAACAACTTCACTTTCACTTGAAAGCTATGGATTTTATATTGAGAAGCCACCTCAATGATAATGAAATATATCTCTATCAACATTGGGAAGCATAAACATATTTAAGTCTAATGTTTAATAATATGAATGATAGTTGCATATCAAATCTATTATTTCATAATTTGTCCAAAAAGAAATATTCAAACTCTTTAGATGTTATTAAAACGTAATGGGTCAAACCAATAAACTAATTAATTTGTGAAATCTTTTTATTGAATTGATTACTAAAATGTGTGGTCTACCATTCTTCCAATGCATTGACAATACTATTTATTTTAGGGAAAATATTACAAAGACGCGTAAAACTTTATACTTTTTTGTACACAATCATCATTAACTATCTTCTCTTTTTAATTAATCTTCAAGTTTGAACATTTAGTGAAATTAATATATCAAGATGTTGTTCTAGTAGTGTAAGGTTTAATTAAAACTTTATGATAAATAAAAGGTCGATAGTTCAATTATGGGGAACGACACGTATTGGGAGGGCAACTACACGTCCTAAAAGAAATTAATTTCTTATCTATAGGGTGAGAGAATACCCTTATTAATACCAAAAAATTTTAGTGAAATTAATCATTTGTTAAGTTAGTGTTTATATCATTAAGGGTCAACAACCCAAGAGATAGATATGTTTGCATCACCTATATTGGAAAAAATACTCCTAACTTCCTTAGTTAATTTGCATGGTTAAAATTAAAAATGAAAATTATAATAATCACCAAGAAGTACCCATTCTCAACCATATTGAACAAATATGAACACTCATTTTTATTGCATGGAAGCTATTTTAAGATTCAAAAAATAATAAGAAGGGGTGGAAAATTTGAAGGCAACAATAAGAAAAAGGGGAATATAATAATGCATAAGGCAGGATCTGTTAGGAAAAAATTAAAAGTAAAATAATCCAATTGTAAAGATTTACTTAAAGTTGTTGGTTTAGATTTGTTGACCGTTAGTGAGATAATATTTTATCCTATTTTATTAGTTTTCCAACTTATTTTCACCAGCTTGTGTTTTAAATAATATTAATTATTTTCTCATATATTATTATTATTATATGTATCTATACTATATATACTATATACTATATATATAAGCACAAAACACGGGGTAATTATTACTTTGAACTAATTTCCAATTCCATATTTTGCCCTAATCATTTTTTAATTTCTACAAAAAAAAAATTATACAATCTTAGCTAATTCTCTAACACAATAATCATATATTTCACCTAAAATTTGACATTATAATAAACATATTCTAATTATTCTCTAAAATGAAATATATAAAAATTGAATACTTAATAAAAATATTTAATACTATAAAATAAGAATGCAGATTTGTAGACATGAATACTTATAGACACACTAGTATATATATATAGTTTAAACATTTTAGAATTTAATTAATAACGAACTAGTTAACTAAATATTACTATAGTACTACCTAATCGACTAGGTTACTAGTTTTATTTAAAAAATGTAATATTCATGCATTATCAATATAAAGATTTATATAGTATGTATATATTATTATTCATTTATTTATATTATTTATATTTAAAAGTCGTTAATAATTAAATATGAATGGTAAATGATATAATGGTGATTAAGGTAAAAAAAAACTCTTATAAGTATTGATAGATGTATTAAAATTTTACTTGCCATGTTAAAAAGTAGTTTAATCACCAATTGTATATAAAATATAAAAGAGAAATTATGTCGTGAGAGGAATGTTGCCATGTCATTTGTAAGTTATTACTAATATTTTTAAAATAAAAAATCAAGAAAACCTTGTTGTCATTTTCGAATTAATTTGAGATAAACAATTTCATGTTTAAAAGGGATAACATAGGTTGTTTTAAATGTTTCCTTAATGTAAAATATGACTTTAACAATTTAAATTTAAAAGTGTATAACTAATTCAAAATGAAAACACATGATAATGTTTTAAATGGTTAGATTTACAATAATCCGTGATTTTGACCCCAAAAATGGAATAATTCAATGATTGCTTTTGATATTAACATTTGTGGATTGTTTTAACAATCTTATGACATAATTAACTAAATAAATAATTCGGTGATTGCTATTGATATTTCAGTCATGGATTACATTCAATTCTAAATGAAAAAATGTGATCCATGACTAAAATAAAAGATTATAGAATGTATTACAATCAAACTTTCTCACATAGAGGGAACAATTATCAAGATAAGGGTATAGGAATTCATGTCGATAATTTGGTCCGTTAAATTTAAGAAAATGAATAACTGAAATCAACTATAATTAGTATAACGTAATTCTGTGTAAACAGATCCATCCACATATATATTATTATTATTATTATATATATTATAATTCATTATGTTGGTCCCACACGTGTGTGTTTTATGTGGATTTCAACATCCACACAAGGAGAAAACAGTAAAAGACCCATCTTTTTCACCCAATTTCTTTGTTGTTATTATTATTTCGTGTGAGATAATAAAAAGGGTGAATCATTTTCTTTTGTTTGCATATGAAAGTGAGAAAAAATCGTTAGGGGTTAGCAGAAAAGTTCTCTTTGCTGATGAGTAAAGAAAAATTAAGGACAATGAGATTCAAAATTTGTTATAATTTTACCTTTTCCAACCGACACAATTATATTCACAACCTTTTCAACATTCACAACTAATACAAATTCAACATGAGATTTGATTCACCTTAAATATTAGATTTGAACCATTAAATTTTTAAAGAATTAATGACTAAATTGTGGAGTAGTTTTTTTAACTTACTCATAGAGTAAATAGATCCCTCTCATACATATAATAAAAATATAATTTAATTGCATTTATATGCAATACATTTATGATTTATATTTTTCCTTACCTTTTACTTGGTAGTGACTTTCTTTCTTCTTATATTTCTTTAACCATTTAAAAGAAAATTACATTTTTCCCTTCATTATTTTTTCTTCTTTATATTTTCTTTTAGAGTTTTCACTATCTCTCCTCATATGAACAGTGCATTTTATTTGAGTAAAGAAAAAACAAATGCATTTTGTGAGATACTAGCATGTTGACGATCAATGTCGTGTCTGTCAACCCATTTTTTTTATCTTTTGCAACATGTAGTTTGTACTTTATAAATGACAAATATAATATTTTATGTTAAAAATTTGTAATTTTCATTTGAATTTATTCGATTGGTATAATGTTCAACTTTTTAAATACACTTTCAAAATAATAAAATAAGAAGATAATGTTATATGATTTTTTTTTGTAGAAATAAGAATAATGAAGGCAAAATTGGAAATCACAATTTATACAATGATGGAGTGGTTATTTTGTGTTTTCCGTTTATTAAGTAGTATAGTATAGATAAATATTTTCTAATTAATTAAATAAATATATTATATTTCTTAAGAAATAAGATTAACAATATAACCTCAATATAAATTTAATTGGATGATTAATTAATAGATTTATGATTGTCAATGTACAAAGAAGTGGTTGATTCAATTTGATAACCAGCTCATGTGATCTACATTGAAGAATCCATAGTAGACCTAATAACAATGTTAGTTTAATGTAAATTTACATCACATAGAAGTATTCATTATCATTTATGTCTTGCTCTCTTATTTACCTCTATGAATCAAAATAAAAAAAAAGTTTATTATGTAAATGTAAGAGTATGTGAAAATACAAACTGAAACCAACATTTTTCATTTTAATAAATTTATTTACTATAATAAATAGTTCTATATATCATAAAACTTCTAATATAAATGAACTGTTATATAACATATATAAATACATAATAGGTCATCTATTTTTTTTTTGAGAAAAAAATATATACAATAATATTAAATGAGTTCCATATATTTTAACTAAATAATCTATTATTTATATTTAATTAGTATTATCTCTTAAAAAGGTCATTTAAATAACCAGTTAATAATATAGTGGTTATGTATTAATTAAGAATACATGAATATTATATTCATATTTTTTAGGCATTGAATCCACTTACTTTAAGAGTAAGTTATCATAGCCACCAATTTTAAAAAATTCAATAATTTAAACTAGTAAATAGATCTAATCATTAGATTTCTTTAAACTATGATAAATAACTTATTCTTTGAGTAAGTCGATTCCGACTATTTTTTTTATACAGAACCTAATGGTGGGAGTAAAGGTAGTTATAAGAAGCTATTGACTTGGAAGTTTGTGCATTATTTTGAAAAGCACGTACTCCCATAGTGGCCCATCACATTACTGTCTGCACGATACTATTGACTAAACTAACAAACAAAACTATCACTACCTTTATTGGTATACTCACTTTTTCAAACTACAAGAATTACTACCAACTTTGTTCAGAATTTTTTTTAAGTTTTGTATCAGTATGTATTTATATTTAATTATTATTGACTTTTTAAAGAATGATTTAAATGAACGGTGGATAACGTAATAATTGTGTAAAAAATTTTACAATAATAATATATAGATATTCCATTCAATTTTTTTTACATGGTTGTTCAATTATTTATTATGTATTTATATCACTTTTATTCTTACATTATGAATATATAACTAAAAAATGAAAATATAAGAAGCACAAGAATTGTTAACCTAAAGAATAGAATAAGTAACATAATCAATACAAATTAGAGGATCAATATATACATTGAACATTGATGTTTCCATAAAAAACAAATTCATTATTTTTCAACCAAAATTGAGCACACCCAAATAGCTAAAAACAATTTCCGATGCTGATCTCTTTTCCTTTTTTCAGTGTATCCTATATTCTGAATTAAATGTTCTATACAAGAATTGGGTAGGATCACCAAGAACCCTAATCATTGAGGCAAACTCAATTAACAAATAAATGATAATATAGTTTCAAGAGACAAAAAATGTATGAACATTGTGTATGAGCTTTATATAATTATTGTGTTATTCATCATTCATATTTAAGCAATATTGACTCTTTAGAAAAAATAAATTAAATGAATGATATAATGACTATGCATAAATCTTTATATTGAGAATGAATAAATATTAAGTTTTATTCTACATTCCAAATCATCTTCTTCATTAAAACAAACATTTGCACAAGGTTTGTATTTAGCTACTATTCCCAAACAAACAATGATCTCTTCCAAGGAAACAAACAAAAGTCACAATAAATAATTTAGCAAGTTTAGGATTTTTTAAAATGAAGTCAATTATACTTGTGAGAAATGATGTGCCCAAAGACACAAATGACTTGTATATTTGTTTATCTACAAATTTGATTTTAAGAAAACTAAAAAAATAATTATTTATTTTCAAGTGTTTACTTTTAAATAAAATAAAAATGACCTTTTAATGTAAAACTAAATACTTTTTAATCTTTTAGGTAAAATTATCAAAAATAGCAATAATAAATATAAAAAATTACGAATAAGTAATTTTTATTTTTTAAAAATTATCCGATTAAGAGATACATTGGCTAGAGGTGTGAACATATTAGATCAGGCTATATTTTATCTTAAACAAATCCATCATCTATATATTACTAGCGTGTCTGTCAATCCGCTTTCCTATCATTTATAATGTATAGTTTGTATGTCATAAATGTCAAACATAATATTTTGTGTTAAATATTGTAATATACAATTGAATTTATTTGATTGGTGTAATGTTCTACATTAAAGACTGATAGTCATAATGTAAGAATAAAAAATAATTAACCAAATAATATGAGCATATATTATATTAGGTGGAGAGGAACATTAGGTTATATATGATTTTTTTTGTAAAAATTAAAATATAGTGAGAATAAAATAGGGAGAACCACAAATTACACCATGGTGATAGTTATTTTGGGTTTTCCATTTATAAGTAGTATAGATAGATATATCAATCTGATTTTTATATTTTTACATATTTAAAAAGAATTAACCACTAGATCAATCCTAATCTGGTCCTCTACTTAAATTCTTATTATAAGACCTTTGAATACAAGACTATTTCTAAATAAGTATAATATTTATGTACTGTAAGTGTAAAAATTTATATATCTTCAGTACATCATTCATTTGTATTACACTATCAGTATATAAAACTTTTACGCATACATATTTCCTCTTTCTAAATAGGTTCATTTAATATATATTTTCACATTAAAATTTCATATATAATAATATTAATATTAAAATAATATAGTATAACTAATTACTTCCATTTCAAACTAAAAATATTGCGATCACTTAATACAAAGTATTAAGCTAAATATATTTTTCAAAAACTCGAATTTAAACTAACTTATTTATAGGTCGAATAATAGACTTCTGATAAATGGTCTCGGGCACATTCGATCTCTATTGCTTTTCAATTATTGCACACGGTTTGGTTTTCCACTTCCACAACTTGCATCGACATGTCAACTCCATCACCGTTGGATCATATCATCATTACATAAGTGAAGTGACCCTTCACCGTTTCAAAGCTTTTTTGATACTTTCTCTTCTCAAATCACCATTCATTCTTCATTCTTCTTTCTTCTTCTTAACTCTCTCTCACCCACTTTGCAAAAAAAGAAAAAGCTACTATTTTTACAAATTTCAACATAAAAAACCAACTGGGTCGAAGAAAAAAATCAATTTTTTTGATCCTATAGAAAGAAAAAAAAATGGGACTTTGTAGTTCTAAACCCAAAGTGGAAGATGATCTTGTTACCAAGAAGAACAAGAATCATCAGAATCATCAAAGGAGAAGAAGAAGAATCCTTAGAAGGCGTGTTTCTTCACGCAACATTGAAGCTAATAATATTGCTAACTCTAATTCTGTTCTTCAAGCTTCAAATCGTGCTTCAGGTAAATGTATATGTATAATAATTATGAAATATACCTTTTTTTTTGTTTAATTGTAATTTTATTATGATTTCAGAATAGCCCAGTTCAATGAATACTGTTAATTTTTTATTTTTTGTTGAGTTTGAAGTGGAGCTGATTTTTTATTTATTAATTTAATTGTATGATTACTTTTTCTGTTTGTAGATGCTGCTTGGTTTGATTCTGCTTCAGCTTTGGATTCTGAATGTGATGAGGAATTTTACAGTGTCTTCGATGGTGTTGGTATGCGAGTTATTTTTTGAAGTATCAATTTTGTTTTTAATTTTTATCAGCATGATTGTTTTACTTTTTTCTAGTTAATGTTTGGTATGGAAGTTGTTTTTGAATGGTTGTGAAATTGGATCAGAGCCAAGTGATTCAACTCCTAAAGGGTTTGAATCTGGTGATACCAGATAGGGATTTAAATGGATGCTAGCGGTTCACAATGGCGGCCTTATGGTGGCTGCCGCTGCAATTACAGCCGTATTACGTGATGTGGTCCACATTCTATAACACCGCGAGATATATATAGATGATGTAAATAAATATATTGATATATGTTAATATTATCAGGCATTGTTCTGTTTAATTATCACCTAGCAATTCTTCTTTAAGAGTGCTGATCGAGCCGATCCAAGAGATGGTATGTTCAAATCCGATGACCGTTGAACTTTGTTTTCCACAGGAGAAGTGTCTGCAAGTCATGCTGATGAAGTTGGAGAGGACAAAAAGCTTAGTACTGATTTTTGTGGTGGGATTCTGCCAAATGTCTGTTTGCCTTGTATTTCTTCGGTTGCCGTCCCCGTGGAGAAAAGAAGACCAACGAGTCCGGACACACCAGGTTCACGAAGGAAGTCGTTTTCTAGACCCTCTTTCAAATTTAGGGAAGGGTCTTCAGATATGACATTATGTTAGTGTTCTCTTTAATTTTCGCCTGCTTGAATTGCTTTCCGTTTCTTATCATTTATAACTTTTCGGTTTTATGCAAGTTGAAGAATTAGAATGACTATGAAAGTGATGGTACTGCATTCCTTTATGATTGCGCTTGTTTTACTGGTTTACTCATACATTGCATGTCTCTTGTTTCAGTTCCACTGAGGTCACTTAAACATAAACTCGTAGCAGGATCATTGGTTCCATTTTGTCCAATAGAGAAGCAAATGCCTGGTTCTTGGTCACCAATTGAGCCAAGTTCCTTCAGAGTCCGGGGGAAGAACTACTTAAGGTTCAAACTAAATACTATTTTTGTACTAAATCTGATCTCGGTAATTGAACCTTATTGTTAGGATGACGCTCATGTATAGGACATTATCATTAATCTAAAGGGCAACTCAATGCACGAGGCTCCACTTAATGGGGTCTGGGGAGGGGAGATGTATGCAGCCTACCCTCTCAAGCAGAGAGACTGTTTCCAGGATTTGAATTCGTGACTTCACAGTCACTAAACAACAACCTTACTGTTGTGTCAAGCTCACGCGATGACATTATCATTAATCTACCGAGCATTTTTCTATCTTTGCATTTTTTTAACTAATAGTTTTATGGTTGACAGGGATAAGAAAAAAGAGTTTGCTCCAAGCAATGCTGCTTTTTACCCTCTTGGTGCTGACCTCTTTTTGTCTCCACGAAAAATTGATCACATTGCCCGCTTTGTCCAAATTCCTGCAATTAACATACCTGGGGATGTCCCTTCTATTCTCATTGTGAATATTCAGGTAGCTGCATATTTCCTTGTTCGGGATTTTAATCTGAACTGATATCAAAAGTTCCAAAATTTTCACATTCTGCATATCGGTGGCAATTTTCTTGAATATCCTGTATTATATGCAGTGATAAAAGTGAAAGTTTAATAATACACGTACACATCCATCGCAATTTGGACATTTTTCATGATGGTCGTTGGTCGTGACATTTTTATGCTGTTTGAAATGCAGATACCATTGTACCCTGCCACCATCTTCCAAAGTGAAAATGATGGTGATGGGATGAATGTGGTTTTGTACTTTAAATTATCTGAAAGATATGCTAAAGACCTTCCAGACCAATTCCGAGAAAATATCACTGTAAGGGGATATGCTTTTCCGCCTTTGTACTCTATCATTCTGGTTTATGTTTCAGACGATATTGCCTCTGTGATGTTTATAGTCTTTAGAAACCTCATTAACTAGTTCGGTACCTTTTCTTTTGTTTCTTGGCAGAAAATGATCAACGACGAAGTCGAGAGAGTTAAAGGCTTCCCCCTAGATACAATTGCACCCTTTAGGGAGAGATTGAAAATTTTAGGTAGAGTGGCAAATGTGGAGAATCTTTCTTTAGGTGCAACTGAAAAGAAGCTTATGAACGCTTACAATGAAAAACCTGTTCTCTCCCGTCCGCAGCACGAATTTTACTTGGTAATTACACTTACATGTTCTCGATGTAAACTAAATGCTTCAATAATTTCTCGTGGAACGTTTATTCTTCCATTGCAGCAACCACTACTGCAGTTTCTGTATTAGTAAGACATTGGTTTTGTTTCCGTTATCATGATCTCTATCTCACCATTGTCCCATTTTCACATGCAAATTGGTCAACATATAGTGTACATGTGTTTCTATATCTCAAATACGATTGAGTTATCCTGAAAACTTTTCAAGCTGTCGAAAGATTCCTATTCTGATGCTATTTCTTTCACAGGGAGAAAACTATCTTGAGATTGATTTGGATGTACACCGATTTAGCTATATTGCTAGAAAAGGGTTCGAAGGTTTCATCGAAAGATTGAAGCTATGTAACTTGGACTTTGCTCTAACGATTCAGGTAATTTTCGTATCTTGTTGTTTGCAACATAAACTTTCTTTTGCAAGAACCAAGTTTTAAAACTTTTACTCCATATATTCTTTACGGAAAAGTCCACAAAACTCGCTGAGTCGTGCACGATAGTCTTTGAATTTAAAAAATGGGAAAAAAGATCATCATCTTTTGTTCGGTTGTGAATCATCCTTCACCATCTAAAACTTTAAAGTTGAAAGGAAAATATACGCGAAAAACAAAGTTCAGGGTCGTTTTTAACGATTTTTAAACTTAATGGACTAAATCGTAATATATTTTTTTTGTAATGGGCTATTTCCTATCTAAGTCAGAGTTCAGGCTCTTTTTACAGCAATCAAGTCTTTATCCTACTAGATAGAATCAGCTAAACAGGTCGAACGATATCATAAATCATGCAACACAGAATATACTTTTGAAATTGAGTGATTAAATCACACATAAGACATGGTTTAGGTGATGCTTTTGAACTTTTCACTATTATTTCTTGCACCTTTACCATATACTTAGTTTATATTGCATTATTGATACAGGGAAACAAGCCTGAAGATTTGCCAGAACATTTATTATGTGCAATAAGGCTGAATAAACTTGACTACAACAATTTCAATCAAATTGGCTTTTAAGTTGAAGGGACAAAACAAAAGATTTTAACCTTGTAATGTATTTCTTAATAGTTACAAGCTTGTTATGTTACTAAGGTTGTTTCCACATGAGATTATGTAACTATCATTGATATATCTTTGAATTTCTCTATTCATTGATATTGAAGTAATAAGAGGGCTAACTTCCACGCAACGGTAAAATTGTTTGCCCTCCGGAGATCATGGTTTTAAAATACGGAAACAGTCTTTTTGTTTGCAATGATAAGGTTGTGTGTATCTACAGTCCTCATACCTCATTTGATGGGAACTTCGTGGCCGCCTTTTTTATTGATATTAAATTAATAGTGTATAGTGATGAGAAAAATAATTAAATTAGAATTTATCATTCAGGAATTTCTCTTTACCCTACCAAACTGGTTTTTTTATATATAGTGTCATGCTTATTTGAGTTATTTATAAAGCTGGTGTTTATTAATATTAAATGTATTTTATTTAATATGATTGTATAATAATTATGAATTGACTGTAAGATTATGATTAATTATTGTATCAATTTTTGAAATATTTATAAATGTAAAATAGGAATACAAAAGCTGAGTTTTGGGCTGTATGGTAGGAATGAGCATAAAAATTTGGGACCAAATATTGTCCCACATTGCATGTTATTTTGCTCCATAACAACTCAAATTCGATACTAGAGAAGCTTACTTCTCGTATTATATCATGCTATAAAAATTAATTACTCTCGAAACAATAAAACAAAGGATATGTTCCAATAATTAGAAAACTATTCATAGATGCCCATTAATTACATGCAACTATGCAAGTAACCTATAATCATTATGCAATATGTGATCATTAAAGCTATGTATATGATAATTATATCATGTGGTGATCAACATAATATTATTAGATGATCTCGAACTAATTGATTAGAGTATATTGATCAGACACACATTTATGAATATTTATCGATTGGTTTGAGATCATCTAATAATTTTTCGGTAAAAATTACCAAAAATACAATAATATCATTCAAGAACATTGATTGCATTTAAAAATAATTAAAGAAAAAGTTCATTGAGAAAGGAAGAAGAGTGATCCAAATATTTACATAGCTTGAAAACCAAGAAATGATATAATGAACTCAAATAATTGTGATTAGTCATGAATTGTTGGAGAACTCAAACATCGACCAAAAATGGAAGACAAAAAGCTTCTATGTACCTTATTTTGAGTTCTAGATGAAGGTTGTGTACTTAAAGAACGTGAACTTGATGCAACTTCTTCATCATGCAATCTTACCCTATTGTTTCTTTCAATTTGTGACACATTTTCTTTATCATTTTCTATTATATTCTTCCTAATAAACGACGACGATGGTGATAACGATGGTGATGGCGAAACATTGCCATTGGCCTTTTGTTCCACGAATACTCGATCATTCCATATTCGACCCGATGATCCTTGTCTTCGAAATGTAGATGATGATCTTTGTAATGTATGCATGATTAACACTTGTAGAATTTCCTTTGTTGTATTATGCTTTTCCTTGTTTCTTTTTATCTGTTTCTGAATTTGAAACAACCCTTTTAACAATAACCCTTTTTTTATCTTAACTGTTCTTGATATAAAGAGAAAATAACACTTAATCTATGGATAAAGTAGTTATCATGATTATATATATATATATATATCTGGTTCATTGATTTTGTAATGCAAAAATAGTAAATAGCCTTATATATATGTGTTTCTTATCCATTGAATTTTGACTGATTCAATCTTTTGAAAGTTGCTATAGTTTGAATCTATTAGTGTCTTTATCTAAAACTTATGGTGATGATTTATTTCAGGGATGTAACAACATGAATGATTGTTATTCTGTTAATTATATTCAGATCTATTTCTCATGATCTATGTTTCCTTTTTATTCTTTTTTGTTTAGCTAAATATAGAACAGAACAATTCATTACAAGTAAAATAAAAAAGCATGCACTAATAATACTTTTTATATAGAAAACTGAATCCTGTAATAGTTATTCACATGAAGGATTTTTAGTTCTTAAGATACTAAAATTAGTAAGGATACCGGTGAAGATAAGTGTAAATATGAGATCGTAGTTATTGAATCCGTGGTACTTTTTTGGTATGCAGTATTAGTACCCGTATATGATTTATCGACTTTTATCGTACAATTAAAGACTCTCTTTACATTGTGAAATATCACGAATTGGTATGCAAGAATTGATACATGGTTTGAAGGCTTACTAAGATATCGAACTATTCGAGTTTCATCAGAAATATCTAAAAAAGAAAGAAAAGAAAAACATCATTGAGAAAAGATCGATTTCAATATCATAATGAAAACCTAAGCTGCAAATAGTTATGTCACCATCCAAAGGATCATTATAAAGGTTAAAAATCACATTTAAACAAACACAGAAAATCAAATAACTTTATATGTCCAATATCTTAGCCTAAAGTTGAAAAATACTGCATTTAATAAGATACAAACACTTAGTAATCAAAAGCAGCATCCAAAATGTTAGGAAATGCTTCTCTAATCTCACTATCTTTGTCCAAAATACCATCCACAAATGAATCCCCTAAAGATGAATGAACTTCACATTGCTTCTTCATTTGATATGACATACTTGGGTCACAAGTAACAGCCACAGAACCTTCACTTGCACCTACTTGGTCATTGTTGTTGGAAATTACAATTCCACTTTGCATTAAACCCGAGGGTTTCGGCAATGACATAACCATCTGCATGTCACATTGTTGCAGCTGCTGAAACTCTGACCATATAAACGGATCGCTGTGAAGAAACGCGCTCCATTCGAAGGAAGAACAAGGAGTTGTAATCTGTGCCTGTGGATTATGGTTAGAATAGGACTGTGTGGAACATAATCGCTCGATATTAGAGGAAGTCGACGATGAATTCGAGGACGAAGCTTCACTAAAAACATGGTACTGCATAGGAACAAATCCAAAAAATATCAAAAGAAGAGGCCATATATATATAAATAATATGTATATTATAGTAAATATGTTTAACATAAAAGGCTTGAATGTGTATACTACTGAACCTGATGATCCAATGAGTGAACTTGATCCACTTTTGTGTGATTTTTAGCACTTGTATTTGTTGTTATTGATGAGTATTGTGATGCATATGGTTCAGTTCTGGTTGGTAACATGTTTTTCATTGAGGCATTGTTAACAAAACTCATTTGGTTATTGGTGTTTGGGAATGTACTAATGCTTCCTAAATCAGAGAGGACTTGTGACACTGGCTTATGTGTTATTGGATCAATTCCCATCTTCATAAGCTTCTTCCTTAGCTTTGTGTTCCAGTAGTTCTTCACATCATTGTCGGTTCTTCCGGGTAATCGCCTCGCGATTAAAGACCATCTGCACACAAAAAGAAGAAATATTTGTAATGAGATGTCATAATAAGGTGACAAGATTTTTATCTTCAAAATGGTTTATAGTTGGAACATTTTTTATGCATGCCAAAGTTTATGGTTAGTTGATTTTTCTCAATAAATCAAAGCAACACAGTTTATATTTTACTCATATGACATAAACCAAAAACTGCATAACATTTTGTTATGCTAATTTTGCTTAGTTTTCTAAGACTCATAATAGCTATATCAGAAAGAAAATTTGGAATCAAAAGTTCTTGAGAAATAATAAATCTCCTTTCTAAAATGAAGCAAATAAGTGAACAGAATATGATGAAAGATTAGTATATATTATACTGAATAGTGAATACATTAAACATTTACAATTGAGGTTATGCAAAAATCTCTTCAAATATAACAATGTAGAACAAACCTGCTTCCTATAGCTGCATGAAGGTTAATAATGAGCATTTCTTCTTGAGGAGTGAAGCCATCATGCTTGAGATCGGGTCGTAGGTAGTTAGTCCATCTAAGTCTACAGCTCTTACCGCATCTGTTCAGTCCTGCAAACCGATTCGAGAAAAACAAAAACAAGTAAACATTAACTGTATAAAATTATGTGTCTTGATTCGATTTTCGGTATTTTATAAGTAAAGGGTATGAGGAAAACCTGCTTTTTTCGGAACTAATGTCCAATTTCCGGTTCCATGACTGGAAACATAAGCAAGTATTTTAGCATCTTCCTCAGGAGTCCATAGTCCTCTTTTCACATTGGATTTGTCACAACAAGGTGGTCTTCCCATTTTCGAAAGAAAAAAGAGAGAAATATAGATGAATGTAAGAGACTGAATGAATGAAATTATGTTATGGTGATGCAATATGAATTTAAGGGTCATTCATTCACTTAAAATTAGTGGTGAAGAGGCAAGAAATGCATGCATTTTTTGGCTACTATTAACAACAATTGCATGATAATATTCATCTTTTTTATGTAAACAAAATATGAAGCCAGAGCTATTTGTATGACATCAGAAACATAATGCTAGTGCCTTCTTTTTCTACACACTCTCTCTTCATATGCTTGGTTTCTAAAATCAATTTATATTTCAGGTACAATTTGAATGATCTGATTGGTTAAAACTGATTTTTCATACCCTCAAATTACATGCAATTGATTATTTCATCTTATGTTACTTGGCTATAGTTCAGTGCAAATTCTCAACAGAGCATCTACATAGAACAAATAATTATTAGAGCTCGAAAAAGATGTATGCACCTAGGGTGAGCAAGACCCGGCCTGACCCATAGACCCGTCTCAATCCGATGATTTAAGGACGAGTCTGATCCGTCCAAATAAATAAAAAAGAACAGACCCGATTAAAAGGGACATACCCGTCGTCAAAAAAAGACGGGTTCGGGTCGGGTCTATGTCCGGGTCACTCGGCTCGTCTCTTATAGTTATATATTAAGAATAGTTGAATAAGTACCTAGAACAAATAATTATTATAGCTCTCACATATATATAGGAGAAAAAAATGCATGAAGTGGCAATGTATGAGTTTTATACACTGTCATATCCACCATTTATGTTTTCTCATCATTGACTCTTCAAAAAAGTATTACAAATGAATGGTGGATGATATCATGTGTATAAATTTTTACAACTACAGTGTATAGATATTAAACTTTATATAGAGACCTTCTTCACAAGTTACATTCATGCTGGTAGAGAATGTGTAAGCATTATACTAATACTATATGAAAAATGAATCTTATTATCTAACACATTTTTCTTACTTTCTTGTATAAGATATGTTGGTCCTTGTATAAGGCCAATGCATGTGGAGACTTTACATCAACCCCTTTAAAAGGATTTAAATAATGTTTGAGTTACAACACAATTATATATTATAGATTTAAGATATATTTTTAGTTATTAGAAGTGATACTTTTTTTCTTAATACTTAATTCCTTATATATGGAGTCATTTTAAACACTATCCAATGTAAAATAATAATATATAAAATATACTTTGTCCTTGTGATAATTAAGAGGGTGAATACCAACAAATTGTTACTCTAGTAGTATAAGATCATGTTAGATTTTAGAAAAATTAAAAGGTTAAAAGTTCGATTCTTGTGAGCTACACTTACTGGGAGGGAGCGGTCACACACACCGAAAGAGATTAGTTCATTACTCAAAAAGTGAAAGATACATTTGGTAATACCAAAAAATTAAGAGGTGAATCGGGAAAATTGTTGAATAATGACCAAGACATCACAAGTTCAAATCTAATAAACAATCTTTCCACTTGCAGAGTTGAGTATATATATTTATCATTTTCAAACTTTATTAAATGAGAGTCTCGTACATTGAGCGAAGGACCGTGTATATTGTCCTTGTAATAATTATTTTTAACTTTAGCTTCTAATATTTTAGGATAACTCTAACCCCATGTTAATGTTACAGTGTTTATATCAATAGTAAGCATAAGATGGTATTTTAAAATGATTGTATAATATACATTAACTTATGTTATAGGTAGTTAAAATAATGATCCATATTTAATATTTCAAATGCAAAGAAATGCACCTATAACTTCATTCACCCTAAAGAGAAAGAGTGTCAGAAATTGCATTATAAGTTATTGTCGAAGTTCCATTTTGCAGTTAAGCATAAATGAATGTTATATACAAACATATAACAAAGTATGGCGACTCTACGTAAAACATATTCGATTAGATGATAGTCTCGTACAATGGGTTATCGTCAAACATATTTGATAAGGTGACAGTCTCGAGCAATGGGTTATCGTTGTTTTTTTTCTCTCCCTAAGAAGTGCATACATTGCAACTCTTCATACAATATCCTTTAACTTCTCCATTACCAACCATATAAAGTGGATTCTTCTCACATTCACCTATATTTGCCCACTTAGGACAATTCTCATTCTCATCAGAACAGCCACTACTATCTACTCTTCGTTTGATTGGTTTCTCGAAATCACTCACATGAATCCACTTAGTTGCAGACCACTTTTCACCCTCGATCACCGGGCAGCTTCCGTGCAAGCTCTTCGTATCCGTCGTTGCGTCGAGATGAAGACTGAAGAAGAGCAAGGCATCACCCTTCTCGGGTTTTACTGAAATGATGGAAAAATGAAAGCATTATAATTTAGATCCTATGTCGAAACATAGGATGGAAAAGCTGGTAGTTAGATTATATAAGCATGCAAGCCAAAACAACCAAAATGTTAAGGGTGCGTTCGGGAAAATAGCTTAGATAAGCGCTTATTCAATAAACATTCATCACATGAGAGCTTATGGCTTTTCTAATAAGATCATGTTGGCTTATTTCAGAAGCTTATTGATAAAAGCTAAAAAGTGCTTATAGGAAGGCCATAAAGTTGTATTATAGCTCTTCCAAAAACTCGCTTAAGTGCACTTATATGATATGCCTAAGGAGGCATTTTGGAAGAGTTTATAGAGCTATGTTTGGGCTAATAAAAACAGCTTATGAAAGTGGTTTACAAAAATAGCTTATGACATTAAGTTTTTTTAGCTTATTTCAATAAGCTTATGAAAAGAAGCTTATTTTACCTTATTGCAAAAAGAATATTGAAGAAATTGCCCAAATGAGTTTTTATCTATTTAGTTAGAACTTTTTAACACTGATGAAAAGGAAAGGTAGAGAATCCGACACCTCCATCAGAAGAAACAATGGATGGCAAGAAACAAAATCAATGACCCGAAAACAGTTAAGTATGCAACTAAGAAATAGTTCAAAATAAAGCATAATCTAAAATCACCTAGTCAAAACTTGCATTAATAGTTTGTAAAACCACCCTGAAATTTATACCTGCATATCCCTTGTGAGCACATTCAGACCAGGTATCGTCTTTTGGCTGGGACAACTTTCCCTGAAGACGCGAACAAATTGATCATGATTTCTTTTTCCTTTTTTTTGGGTGGAGAAGTTAGCACGGAAATATTCGACAAAAGGAAACATCAGATTGAAATACATGAGAAACTTATTATACCTCGGAATTGGGAAATATTGTTTCCCCACCCTTCTCGACATTAGACAAATACATCAATACAGTGGCAACCCGATGGCCACCCATAACTTGATTAGCCTTGTCATGGAAGTAATCAAAGTGTGGTTCATACTTCTGACCGTGCTCGTAGTGCAATACTTGCATAGACTCGCCATTCTCTGATGACATTAGACACAATTTAAGTTAAAGAAAACAACACAAAAAACTGAAATGAACCAAAGAATGACATTGTGTACTAACCTATAGGAAGGAATGTCCAAGTTGCAATTCTGGCTTCGATATTAGATACGATCTCATCCTTTAAGAAGAACAAAAAATGCACAAAGCATTCAAGTTCAATATTTAAATGCACAAAAGTCAAACAACTTTTATAGAGCAAAGACTCGGCCCATGAAAGCACAGTTACATTGTAACAAGAATCTTGCAGAGAAATTTTTCCTCGATCAAGTTAGAGAAGAGGGTAATTAGAGAGCACTAAGAGGAAAGAGGAGGTTCTAACGACCATTAGAATAAAATAGATAGTATAGATATAAACATTATTTGATCTCTCTGAATCTTAATTTCTTTTTGACAACTAAGCAAATATAACCAACCAGCATTTCAGAGCTTAGTGACACATTAACACCGTAATAAATTTATTCTACAGTAAAATTGTGGATAGTGCAGGTGGGGTAGAATGGCAGTTCACTAAGACTATCCTTGAAAACATTAAGAAATATGTCGGCATCATTTTGTTCAAACATAAAAACAAGCTTTGCTTCGAAAATGGTTGATGATATATGCATACATGTAAGAGATTTCAAAAATGGATGGTATTATCCTGATGAAGGCCTTTTCTCGCCCAAACGCCCCTGTTCAGCTGTTCCCTCCTAAAAGTGAAAAGGAACGAACCGTCTTGAACTCAAGGATTCTTTGATAACTCACTTGAGAACGTTTTGGATGAAAATCAAATAAGCCTCCTCTTGTTTACATATGACTTTTGATTTAGGGTGTCTTCATTTCATTGCTAATTATATTTCAATCCACATTTTGTATCTTTTTTCTTCGATCCACGTTTTACAGTCTATTTCTCGTCACTAAGCACTGTTGTCAAACATGCCTATACTCGGAATATAACAAGAACCCATGTCTTCCAATGAAGAACCGACAAAGAAGCAAAAAATATAAATACTCTTTGTCGACAATATTTCTCTTTATGATAGATATTATAATTACATGAGGGACCTACGAGTTTTGCAAGAAAGGAAATAATAAAATAAATTAACTTGTTGGTAACACAATATAAATGTGCAACTCCTAAACTATTCACATCCAAAACAAAAGTACATCACCAAACAAGGCGCAACACACTATATAGGCAAGCATTAAACTTGAAAGCATACCTGTGCCTTGCTAAGAAACATCCCAGAACTTGTTCTGACTTCACTCGCTATACTTTTACCGGATTCATTATCCGCCACCATAGACTTCTCCAGCTTATCCTTGGCCTAACACCACAACAATTCGAGCATGGAAGATGTAACATAACATACGCTATTGACTATTATAGCCCGCCAAAATAATAATACTAATAATAATCACCTGAAGGTTTAACCAAATTGCAAGAGGCAGAAAGATACCAAGAAAAACTATAGGCCAAACTATTAAATAAAGAAGAAGATACTTATGGTTTGTCTATACTCTATACCATAGTCATACGATACAATACTCTTTGGTACGGTACGGATACACGTATGCAATATGCAATAAGCTACTTGTCAAATATAGAGTACGCAAGGGCTATACAGCCAGTACATTAGTTGGCTTCATGTCGAACTTAGACACTACATTAGTTGATACACTCTTATTTTATTCGATGTTATTTAGCTATTAGTTAGAGGTTAAATTATAACACAAATTCATTAAAATTAAAAATGTAAGTTAAAATGAGACTAAAAATATCTAATTTCACAACTTTAGGAGTCCAACCAACAACTCGTAACTAGTTTTGATTCGGGTTTTTGTCTTCCCTCAACAGTGGAGCCATCATCCTTCTCTTTCCAACTCTCTCCCTTTCTTCTGTTTACGGCTACGAACCAAGTCTCCATCAGCTGTGAATCTAGTCGCGAACGCACCCCGATTTGGAACACACAAATTGGTACTCAGTTCGCAGGGGTGGTAGGCGAATTTTGTGACTATGGTCTATACTCTATGGCCTAGACATGACTTATTATAGAATTTTATGGTGCCGTTCGATCTTATATAGCCAACCTTGCCTAGAAATGCATGCAATACAGTTGTATAATTGGACTTCTATACTGAATCAGAAGCTGGAATTCAGCTTTCAATAAGAAGCTACATTTCTTCATCTTCTCAAAAGATCAGTTTTGTCAACAACAAAAAACACTTTTTTTTAAAATCACTTTTTTTTAAATCCTAGAAAAAATGACCCTAAAAAGATTATAGGAAAAACAAACCAGAACGATGAGATGATCACATTCTTCATCAGATAAAAAACCCTTGTGTAGAAAAGCCCTGCAACCCATAATTCACAATAATTAATTAAACAAAATAAAAAACAACCCTTCAATCTAAAACAAGAAAAGTTCATACCTGGGTTCCCATGAAAGTTGAGTAACACGTGTAGGATCAAACTTCACTTTTTTTAATCTAAGCACCGATCCATCCCTGAAATATAATCTCATAAATCAAATCTATAAAAAAAAATCACTTTTTTAATAATCAATTTAGAGAGAGAATAAAAGAAAAGGGTATGTTTTTGTTGTTGTCTTACGTTGTTGTCTTATGTTCATCATCAGTGGTTGTTGGTAATCGAATTGAAGAAACAGAAAGATGAAGGAAACATAAGAAACAAAGAGAGATCAGAAGAAAATGGCGTGAACCCATTATTATGAATTGAAAAAGAGATTGAATCGAAAGAATTTGAGAGAAAGAAGAGTGATAATGGGAACAAAGAGAAGAGAGAGAAAAGGTGAGTGGGTGAAAATGTGAGCTGTGCGTTTTTCCTTAGTTGGGTTTGTCGTTTTGGGGAAATTCAACAAAAGTGACTCATTCACTTTGGGCTTCTTTTACTATCACTATTTTCTAATCTCACCACCATTCATTGTTTTTTTTGTTTCCACATTGTATTCCCCACACTGGAGACAATCTTGTCCGTATTGGAAACATCTACATGTACATGAAGCTAACTTTCTCAATGGTTATTTTTTCATCTACAAGACTATAATTCAGGTTCTTACTTAAGGGGAATCAAGCATCTTCCCACAGTTGATTGTTTAATTAAGGAAAATGATATATCATGTTAATAAATCTTTTCAAATCAAGTAATATATATTATAAAATAATATTTTATTTATTAATGATTGTTTTATAAGTAATATATATTACTTGAATAGGAAGATTATAGAATAATTTATTATGATAACATATTATCACTCTTTAACTAATTAAGAAGTCTTTTTTTACCAAAAAAAATAAAAAAGGTCTTTGTCTAGTTTTACATATAGTTTTTTGTTTTAATTAAATGGTTTTTAATTTAATCTTTAGTTTCATTACTCATCAGTAATTAAGCGGTAGGTAGAGTTAGGAGAATAATTTTTACTATAAGTATATTATTACAATTTAATTTGACTTTTAGTGTAATCCAATAACGTAATTAAATATAAGATATGATTTAGTTTTTTTGGTTGATGTTGAATTACTATGTAGGAACCAAACTCAACATGAACAATTTGTTTGGTTTGGTTCCATTGTTTTTTAGTCTTCAGCTTGTAAATTATATTTCATAAGATACTCATTGTTATTTTAATTATCATTTTACTTAATTAACTAATATTTAGAGTTCAAAATTGTTCATCGACTCCTTCTAACCAGAGCTTTCTATAACTCTAACTTATTACCTTAAAAACTCACAATCATAAATACTACAGGAGAAGTTGTGGCATGCAAAAGTGCTTGCTTGGATGATAATTTTTTTCGATATTAGAGAGTCTAATATTAGATAAAAGTTGCGACATATAATGATAATTTTAAGTTATTTTTTAATATAAGAAATTAATTTCCTTCTTATATTTCAATACTCGAGAATCTAGTATTGGAAATGAGTTTAACTCCAAATTGTTATATTTATGCTTTTGATTAAGCTTCTCCATTGGTGAATTTTGCATCATGAGACTATATGGTAACATTTTGTCATTCTAGATAGAGTTTTACTAAGGACCATGAATTTGAGTAGAAATTGCTTACATCAATGGCTTGGTATAATTGGAAGTTGGTGGTAGAATCAATTAAGCAATTAATCCATAAGGCATGTTTGATATATTACAATTAAATTGCGTATTTCATATTGATTATTGTATAAGCATGAAGAAATATAGTGATTAGTGCATAATGAATATTCTAAATTGATGTCAAACGTTCCATTGTCACTAGTCAATAGTAGACACTCCAAGAGAAAGATATGTCTTCACTTCTTTTAGTGAGTCAAAATTCAAATTTATCACCTAATATTTTAATGTATCAATTTTGTTAATCAATAAAAAATAATTCAATTCGATCATAAAAAACAGAGACTAAACTATTTTATAAATTTATGTGACTTTTTTTTTAATATCACTCATTTTGTAGTTAATATTAAAATAATAATATAATATTTGTTTCCTTTAAATTTTGACAAGGATAAATAAGGTAATACAAATTTATTTATACTATATATAAAGTCAAAACTTGAAATAAATTCCCTCATAGTGTAATTTTTATTTCCTGTTTTGCCCTTATAATCCTAAGCAACCACCACCAACACATTAATTAACCACATATCTGACCTTAAATTAAACATTATCATAAACACACAAAAAATATAATATAAAGTATACCGAACACAACAAATATATTATAATTCTAAAAATGAAATATAAAAAATTGAATATGTAATATCATGCAATATTCATGGCAGTATACACTAGTAAGAATAAAATCAAAACATAAATTATTTAGTATTTGACTTGTCAAATTATAATTATAACTTGCAAACTTAAAAAAAAACCTAACCAAATAAAACTAATTACTTAATTTTAATCAAATAAAATATTGATTAACTTAATTTGAAAAATAAATAAATTACATGACATGATTACTCATGATATTATTATTAATTTATTTATTAAACATAAATTATGTTATTATTATTACTCATTATGATTGATTGATTTGTTAAGATGAATCTGATAAACAACAAAGAATGAATGTGAATATGGGCCTAATTGATATGGATCCGGCCCATTACAAATCTTATATTTTCTTTGAAAATTATTAGGGTTTCATATTACGCCGACCAAACATTCTTATAAATTGCGTCTACAATTGCAGCTTCTTCAACCCATCTTTCTTCTTTTCATTTCAAATGTTTTGTTTTTTTTTGTTTACTTTCATTATTTGATTTTCATTCTCTATATATCATGTGATGAGGATAAAATAACTGCAACAATATGATTGGAATTTTATTCCAATGATTCTTATATACTTAACTCTCTGATGATCATTTCCTCTCGTTTTTTCTTTCGATATCTTCTGATATCGAGTTTTCGACTTCGGTATAATGATAAGGTTGTTTTATTTTAATGTTTTTATTATAGAATTAAGTTTGATAGAGATATGATGATTTTTACATTGGTCCGTGTTTCTGATTTACTGTGACCGACAACCTTTTCCAATTTCTGATCTCTATATGTTGTTTTGTCGATAATTGTGAATGATGTAGTGATATCCTATGAAAAATTTATGCATATTTTTCCTTTTGTTTTTATATAATTTTGATTCTGCTGTGATGATTTACGAATAAATTCACATGTCAGACTTCAGAGATTTGAAAAAATCAATGAGAATGAGAATTCTTTATTCTGAGCAGAATTATATTTAATTTTATAATTAATTATGATAATTGACGGGAGATTCATGATCTAGGATCTCAAGCTATATGTGGGAGCAAACTATTCTATGTTTGTATATTTCTCAAGTAACCGTCATATAACAATGCTTTTAGGTGTTGACGGCGCCACCGTCATTGGTGGCGTCTCCGCCTATTGCTGTCTCATATTCCATTGCCTTGTGGAGCGGCGTCGCCGTCTTTACCATTTCGGACTGGCCATGAGACTAACATCTATTAAATCTTCTACTGTTTTGTTTTAATTTTTATTATTTTTTGAATGGTCCTTCTGAATATGAATATTTACATATTCTAATATGTAATGGCTTTAAAATAAAATATTTTATGTAGAATGTATGTTTTACATATTGAAATGTGATTTTGCTTGTGGGTATATATTATCGTTAAAGATTCACATTTTAAAAAATGCTGCATATCTTGAACATTCGCTGATGCTGTACTTTGGGATGCTTTCAACTGTATCTAGAAGATGGAGATTGATGATATTCACCGTGTATTGTACAATGATTCATATTTTCTAAATAACAACAATTGAAGTGATGAGTTGGGGAGTTTGGGTTGGCTCAAAGTGATTAAGGTAGGGAGCTATATATATGTATGTTATATAAACCTAATATACCAAGAAGAATAATAGTCAAATCCCTATGTTATATAAACCTGATTTTACGAAGGCACAATTGACCGAATTATAATGTTTGACTACTCACTTGTTCCCGACAAATATTATCTTCTATTCTTGACCAATGAATTTGGTGAATATGATGAAATATGAGGAGTTTTTGCACAAGAATATAAATAGAAAAATATAATAAAATACTAATAATAGTTGTCTCAAGAATATCAAAAGGAATTAAGAGGAAATAGGGAATATTTAAGATTTTAAAAGAGTGATAAAGATTTAGGGCAAATATATTAATAAGAATTTTTTTTAATGAGATGATACACTGATAATATATAAAACTTTAAACTATGAGTGTATACTTTTTTTTTTCTATTAGAAATCAAAGAACGCAGAAAGAATGTGTTTTTCAATGAATTGTTTTGGTTTCTTGGACACCATACTACCAACTACTACATCATAATTGGAAATCAAAATGATAATTTAAATTTATCAATGATTAAGTTTGCAACATCATAAAATTTGAGGACTAAAATGCATAATTACCTATATTATAATATTAGCAACTTGTTATTGTCAAGTAAGTTTGTTTTTAAGGAAGTTTAGGTTAACAGAAGAATCTGACCCTATCTAGTCACTTGATTTTGGTGACTAGATATAAATATGATAGAGTTTCATCAAGTGTGTAATTGTAAGGGATAAACATGATCCAAATCCTTATCAACCATTACCCATGTTTTTACCTACATATTCAATTTTGTGCAACGTCTCTTTGTCGTATAGTGTATTTTGCTATAACAACTTACCAATTAATATAATTTCACATTTTTAATTGTATTCTTCAAATGGTTTTGTTATTGATTAAGACACTCTAGAATAAATGATTTGTTGTCACAATGTGCATATTATTTCATATATAATCGCTTATCTAATTTTTCATACCGATATATTGGGTACTTATAAATTAAAAAACATTAAAAATTATTTCTAGTAATTTATGTATTTGTTTGCTACAATCTTATATGTTATTGAGGTAATCAAGAAGAGAAAAAATTATAAAAAATAATTTAAAGTTTTAAACACATTTTTAATTGATTATTTAAACCTTAGGACATAAAATTGATTTATTAAGATTGTTCAATAAACATAATATTATATTACACATATCAATTAACAACATAACATCACTACTTAACAATGTAATATCACTTTTTAACAACATATCAATTACATTTAAAAATTAACAATATAATATTATGGATTAACAATATATATATAATATAGGGATACACATTTTCCACATCTTAGCCATCAATTCTAAGAAAATATGATTGTATAGATTTAGTCACTAATTCAAACCATTGGATTTACCTAGAATTGGTGGCTAAGATGTGAAATAAGTTATTTAAACTTACTCTTAGAGTAAGTGAATCTCCTCCCATATATGTGTATGTATTTATATAGGAAGGAATAACGTGTTTGGGTACACATGGTCCGGACCGAGACACATCCAACAATAGGTCTTCAAATCTCATGTCTCATTACCAACGATCCAAAAACACGAACCCATACCCGACGCATTGCATATATTTTTTGCTGGTACCCACAATTATGAATACCCATTGCCTTCCATATATATATATATAAATATATAAATGAGTAACAAAATATATATATATATCATTTCATATAATAAATTAAAAATCAACCATAATAAGTAATATTGATAATATTTTATATACAAGAAACACACATTATACTTAATCATGTATAAGGTTAAATAAAATTAAATAGCTAACTCGATTGATATTTAGAGTTGAGTTAGTCTCCAGGTCTAAAGTTAGACCTAAATTTAAAATGAAGGATTGTTTGGCATTCATTTGTAAAATATTTTTATACAGCATCATCATTGCACATCATTTTTATATTGATTTGTCTTAAATATTAGTAATTAGTATGACTTATAGATATTAGTAAAGAAACTTGTGAAATGCTTATTCCACCTCATGAAAGTATTTTATTACTTCCTATTATTTTGTCAGAAAAACTTATCAAAATAAGTTGTTTTTAGCTTTTAAAAAAATAGTTTATTGAGGAAGCATTTAATGAAGATGGTTAGCCATCACACTCTTACTTTTAATGTTCCATACATGCATTCTAATAATACATAGAAAAAAGGGTTCTCTATTATGGTTTCTCATGTCAATGAGCATTATTCACATTCTTAATTATCATTTTTGTATGAGTATTGTTATATCCTCCTACTAAATTTTTATACCACAAAAAAATGACGCATATAACTTGTAATCCAATCATTAATAATTAAAGTATCTTATTGTGACACATGTCATCTTCGTGTGGTTAAGAAGATTAGTATGAAGATATAATATGAACTATGAAGATATACCATTTTCCTTTTTGTATTACCAAAGCTACCATTCTCTTTTGAATGAACTATTACCTTTCGGGATGTATGATTGTATTTCCTAATAAGTATATATCCTAAGACTTGAACCTTTGAACTTTTGATCATCTTAGTATCCAGTAATATTTTACACAATTAGACCAACACTTTGTTAGTTATATTCTTAATTATAAAAATAATAAGAACATCTCCAATAGCAAATAACATTTTAATTTTGTTTGAGTCACACATATTATCTTATAATTTATTACAACTTCTCATGAAATAAGAACAACATATATTCTTTTTACAATGAGAGCATCTTCGATATCAAATAATATCTATATTATTATTTGGTTCTCACACATTATTTTATAATTTATAATAACTTCCTATATGAAATAAGAACTAACACATATTTTTCTCTCACAATGACAAACATCATTTTTATTCTTATTTAGGTCACACAATATCTACCTTTTTCCCACAACATATACCTTTCTCATCACTTTCCCCTAGCTAAGAACAATCAAGAATTGTTTTTATTTAAAAACAAAAAACAGAAAATAAGAATGACACAATGGAGAACAGAGTAAAAATATTCTTATTTTGTTAATAACAACCATCGTATAATTCAGAAAATAAAAATGATACAAACTACCTCATTTTAAACTAACATCTACCCTTTTTCTTCTCCCTTTCTCTTTGTTATTTTTTTGTCTATTTCTTATTTAAGAATATAATTCATAAAATAAAAATGTTATACAAAAGGAAAAGAATATCCTTATTTTTATAAGGATAATAACAAGGGGAGATACTCTAACAACTTAGAAGCATTGTTATTAATACCTTGTAAAATTGATTTGTATTTGATTTTATTTAAAGAATCTCAGTCATTAACCTTAATAGTTTTATCTAACTGATTGATATGTATTAGATATTATTACATAAATAAATTGCAATAATTTTTGCTTGGATTGGATGAATTTTATCTCAAAATCTATCCAAGCATTCTACTGAAAAAGATTAATATTCTCCTATTGATTAGAGAATATCATTAAAAAAAAACTATTCATATAAGCTATCAACAAAATAAACTATCCTGGTTGTGAAACAAAACATGAATACTATTTGCAATTTTTCCCATTAGGCGAATGATTAAGTGTCTTTTGAATTCTTAAATGAAGATTGATAAAGATGAATAATGATTAACAACATAATAACAAAAATATACACAATTCCCTCTTTTCTATCGAATCGATCATAACCACTACCGACATTTCACGAAATTATACACCACAAATAAGAATTAAAAAAGAGACATGCTATTCTATAGAAAGACATCACGATTCCTCGTGGAAACAAAGAATTTGATCAGACTAAAATATTCCTACCAAGATATGTTTAAATGCCAATTTTATCTTATTGGAACCTTAAAAAATAAAATAAAGGAAAAAGAGTATTTTAAATTTTAGTCTCTTTATTTAAAAGTAAAAAAAAAAAAACTCATCACTACCTAACACTCTTTTAAGTATAAATATCGATTATTTTTTCTCTTTCTGAATAATCGAATTACTTTCTTCTTTCAACGATGGCAAATCAACCTGAGTCTTCAGATTCGTATGTTTCTTTTCACAATTCTTCATCTTTCTCTTCTCAATTTTAATTTTAATTTGAATTTTATTGAATCTGATTCTGCTTTTAATTTTAATCTCTTTTTCAGTAAGAAAAAGGATTTCAGCACTGCGATCTTGGAGCGTAAGAAAGCGCCGAATCGTCTCGTCGTCGATGAGGCCGTTAACGATGACAACTCCGTCGTCGCACTTCACCCTGAAACCATGGAGAAGCTTCAGCTCTTTCGCGGTGACACGATTTTGATCAAGGTAGAGTTTGTGTATTTTCATCAAATTAGGGTTTTTTTTATTTGTGTAATTTTTGAGTTGATTTGAAAAGTGTCTTTTTTTTTGTGTGTGTGTGTGTGAGGGTTTTTTAAGATAGGGGAATTTCAATCGAGGTTAATTGTGTTTCACATGGAATTAGGGTTTTGAATTGTTGATTTTAAAATTGAATCTCTTGGTTTTCATGAGGGTTTTGAATTTAAGTAGTAGCTTTAAGAAAGAGGTTAGTGATTAAAGTATATCCAATTCCTTTTTGTTGTTGTTTGAATTTAGGTAAAATTACATTGGCTGTTTGGTTTAATTAGACCCAGTAATTTTTTTTGTTTCAATAGATTCAATGTAATTTTAATCATATTATTGTGGGTTATTGTTATAGGATTTGAAGCTTATTTGGTGTTGACTCTCTTTATAATAGAAAACCCTGTGTAGTGAATAATTACTGCTATTAGCTTTCTTTTTTACTTTTGACGGGGCAGTATGAATTTGTTCTCTGCTTGGATATTAGAAATGCTTGTTGGTATGAAATTGAAAAATGTTATGGAAGTTGTGGGGGGCAATGTTTTTTATTTATTTTGTAGTTGTCACTTATCAGTTTTTTGGTAACTGTAACAAGATAGCATCCCTCTTTAATTATCTGTTTTCTTGGTCGTTTTTTATCTCTAGGGAAAGAAAAGGAAAGACACTGTCTGTATTGCACTTGCTGATGACACATGTGAGGAGCCAAAGATAAGAATGAACAAGGTTGTGAGAAACAACCTTAGGGTCAGGCTGGGAGATGTTGTCTCTGTTCATCAATGTCCTGATGTCAAATATGGAAAGCAAGTTCACATTCTTCCTGTTGATGACACTATTGAAGGGGTTACTGGGAATCTGTTTGATGCCTACCTAAAACGTAAGTCATTATCTCAACGTTTTTTCTTGTACATTTCTCTTTTTCTTTTGTTGATAAAACGTTTTGATAATGACTATTATTTTTTAGAAGAATATTAGTTGTTAGCATTGAAAGTTGAAGATCCTTGTAAATAGACCATGTGTTCCCTTTGTTATGGGTGGTTCTAGTGTTTTAAATTGCGGTTGTGATCATAGTTGCGATGTGAATTTTTTGTGATTAAAAAATATTTTTGAATTTGATTTGGTTCAATGCAACCTAATGTGGTCTGACGTGGTTGCGCTGCAGCCCGATACGGCCACATCATTGTGATTTAGTGTCATTGCGCAGTTATGACGTGGTGCGGTTGTGTGCCACAACCGCAATATTGCGGCAACATCAGGTGTTGCAGTCCACCATTTGAAACAATGGATGGTTCAATATGACGAGTTAGTCATGGATTTGTTTATCTAAGTGATAAGTGATGGTAAATCTTGAGTTTGTACATGGAATCTATCCTTACTAAATGATGAAGAAAATAAACTCTTCCTTGAACTATTCAGTTCCAGGCTTAATACTAAATGTTCTTTGAGATTTATCCCAATTTGTTAAATGGCAGTAGGCCATCTTATAAGTTTTGTTCTGTTGTTTACATTGCCATCCTCTCGGCTCCCTGGAATATATTTGTTGATTCTATTTCGTTATGAATACTAAGTCCAGTTTTATTTTTGCAGCGTATTTCCTGGAGGCATATCGTCCAGTGAGGAAGGGTGACTTTTTCCTTGTAAGGGGAGGGATGAGAAGTGTAGAATTCAAGGTTATTGAGACCGACCCTGGTGAGTTTTGTGTTGTTGCTCCTGACACTGAGATCTACTGTGAAGGAGAGCCTATTAAGAGGGAAGATGAAAATCGACTAGATGAGATTGGTTATGATGATGTTGGTGGTGTAAGAAAGCAGATGGCACAGATTCGGGAGCTGGTTGAACTGCCATTGAGGCATCCACAATTGTTCAAGTCTATTGGTGTCAAGCCACCAAAAGGAATTCTGCTCTATGGACCCCCGGGGTCCGGTAAGACTTTAATTGCCCGTGCAGTTGCAAATGAAACCGGTGCCTTCTTTTTCTGCATCAATGGCCCTGAAATCATGTCAAAACTGGCTGGTGAAAGTGAAAGCAATTTAAGGAAAGCATTTGAGGAAGCTGAGAAGAATGCACCTTCCATCATCTTCATTGATGAGATAGATTCAATAGCTCCAAAACGGGAGAAGACTCATGGTGAAGTTGAGAGGAGAATTGTTTCTCAGCTCCTGACCCTCATGGATGGACTTAAATCCCGTGCACATGTTATTGTTATGGGAGCTACAAATCGTCCCAATAGCATTGATCCTGCTCTTAGAAGGTTTGGAAGGTTTGATCGGGAGATAGATATTGGTGTTCCAGATGAAGTTGGGCGTCTTGAGGTTCTTCGGATCCATACAAAGAATATGAAGCTTTCTGAAGAAGTAAGATTGAATTCTTTTCCCACTTAGTTGTGTTTTGATTTGAAAGTTATCTCTTATAAGCTTGTCCATTGTCTTGTTTTCAGGTTGATTTAGAAAAGATTTCTAAGAACACCCATGGCTATGTTGGTGCTGATTTAGCTGCTTTATGTACTGAAGCTGCACTTCAGTGCATCAGAGAGAAAATGGACGTAATTGATTTGGAAGATGATACCATTGATGCTGAGATACTGAACTCAATGGCGGTGACAAATGAGCATTTCCAGACTGCTCTTGGGTCAAGTAATCCTTCTGCTCTCCGAGAAACAGTAAGTATTTTAGCACTTTCTTATATCACTGCTATGTTTCCTTTCATTGCTCTCCCTTCACCAACACCTAATTATACCTTTTGAACTTTGATGTATCTGTAACTTTGATTTTGCTAATGAAACCAGGTTGTTGAAGTGCCAAATGTCAGCTGGGAAGATATTGGTGGTCTTGAAAATGTTAAGAGAGAACTTCAAGAGGTAACTTGAGTTCTTGCACTGAACCACATTAAACCAGTTGTTTTATCTCATCTGCCTTTGGGTGTTAATAATATTTTCTTTTGCAGACTGTTCAATATCCAGTGGAACACCCTGAGAAATTTGAGAAGTTTGGAATGTCACCTTCAAAGGGGGTCCTTTTCTATGGTCCTCCTGGTTGTGGTAAAACCCTTCTGGCAAAAGCTATTGCCAACGAATGTCAGGCAAACTTCATCAGTATCAAAGGTCCTGAGCTACTTACAATGTGGTTTGGAGAAAGTGAGGCTAATGTGAGGGAAATTTTTGACAAGGCTCGTGGTTCTGCTCCATGCGTCCTATTTTTTGATGAACTTGACTCTATTGCAACCCAGGTTTGTACCACAGTCTAGGCTATGATTTGGTCATCAGGCAAAGTTCATTGGCTTTTGAAGTATTTCAATTTTCATTTTAAATATGTTAAAATATTGTTAGTTAGTGTGCTCCAAAGACATGCCGTGTAAAGTTACAGTAACGTCATTTGATCCATGTAACTGTTCCTTGCTTCCGTGTTAATGGCTTTGTTGAGGTGCCGTGTGGGTGATTAGTATGTGTTTAGACTACTGTAATTCTATTGTTAGCCATGTCTAAATCTATCATGTGCTTTATCCTGCAGAGAGGCAGTAGTACAGGAGATGCTGGTGGTGCTGCTGATCGGGTTTTGAACCAGCTGCTTACGGAAATGGATGGGATGTCAGCAAAGAAAACTGTTTTCATCATTGGGGCCACTAATCGACCAGACATCATCGATCCTGCTCTTCTGCGACCAGGCCGTCTAGACCAATTGATTTATATCCCCCTTCCGGACGAAGAGTCCCGCTTTCAGATCTTCAAATCTTGCTTGAGAAAATCCCCCATTGCAAAAGATGTTGACCTTAGAGCTCTGGCTAAGTATACTCAAGGATTCAGTGGTGCTGATATTACTGAGATTTGCCAGCGTGCGTGCAAGTATGCTATAAGGGAGAACATTGAGAAGGTACACAGTTTGGGGAGCCTTCTTCTCTGTAATTCCATTAATTAAATGCATTGACAGCCATAGAATTGTTTATATTGGAATCAGCTTAAGCTAAATTTCTAATATTCCCCCCCAACATCTCTTGGCAGGATATCGAAAAAGAAAGGAGGAGAAGTGACAACCCTGAGGCCATGGAAGAGGATATCGAAGATGAAGATGTAGCAGAAATCAAGGCAGCTCATTTTGAAGAATCAATGAAGTTTGCCCGGAGGAGTGTGAGCGATGCCGACATTCGCAAATATCAGGCATTTGCTCAGACATTGCAGCAGTCAAGAGGGTTTGGATCTGAGTTCAGGTTTGCAGATAATGCCAGCTCTGGTGCTGCTGCTACTGCTGCTGCATCTGACCCCTTTGCAAGTGCTGGTGGAGCCGATGATGATGATCTTTATAGTTAGGTCAACTTGTGCTTTTGTTTTTATTTATGTCTGGCAATTCTACCTTGTTTATGTACTTCTCATTTTCTTTCTGCATGGCTTCCATTTGATTATAGTCTCTTCTAAACATGGAAAGAATTTTCTGTAAAAAGACACCTTTTGAAACTATTCTCTCAGAGTTTGGGTGCCACTACTGTTTTATATTTATATGCCTCACGTTCCCTCAATTTGTAGCAAATCATGACAGAATTTATGAAGGGTGGGTGTAAGACACCTATTCAATGAATTTAATTGGTATCCACACTTTTATATATATACTGATATTTTGTGACATGCACTATATATTTTTTCTTATAATCATGTATTTTTTTGTATTAATAAATTAAACTTATATATAAAATTGTATAAGAATGTATAAAATATGACATATCCATTTATAATTCGTGAATCAAAGCTTAGAAGCTTGCTGTTATAATATTACATGCCTGTTTTCATTTCTGTTTTTCAACCTTCCTCTCACCCTTTTTCTGCATTTCCACCATTAATTCACGTTTTAGTGCAGTCTGCTAAGGAAAAAGTGCGTCCATGCATTTTCTAGATTTTGTTGAGGTTCAGGTACATATAGCCACTGGCCTCATAGGACCAGTATAGCTCTAATTTTCTAAGGTTACATTGATAGAATGAGTATACAATGTCCTTGTCTTATTCATTCCCTTCCACTAACCCATTCCTTTAACTCAGGGATTGGACTCAAATGACTTTGAAAAAGGTGATTCTGGCATCTTTAGCAAATTTGAATCTAATTTTTATCTAAACAAGTCCAAAATCTTCATCCAAATGCTCAAATTTGTTAAAGTCACCAAAACTCACAAATTTTAAAGTCATTGACTCCAAATCCAATCAAGTCTCCTTATTTAGGTAGACTATGCTTTGCATCAAGCTTATGTGGAGTGTCTTACTGCGAAATTTGATGGCTAATGAGAATATTGATTGAGGGATGGTTCACTCTTTCTTGCAACTTCCTCAGATTTCAGATTGGCTTCTTCTTTTTCCAATTCAAGTGCTTGAATCAAACTCTTCAAATAAAGTTCTGCATCCCCTGAAGAAGTCTTAGGCATCAAATGTTCAGCAACTTCAGCTGGTGTGATTTTAGTTTCCTTCAGCAATTCACATATTGTGCCAAACAAATGGTGTGATTCAATCTTAAGGTAATTCTTAGCTAGCAACTTGAATGCCTCAAATCCACAATATGATAACTCTATGTGCTTATCCATTCTCCCTTTTCTAACCAATGCTGGATCCAATTTCTCAACATAATTTGTTGTGAAAACTATTAGTCTTTCTCCACCACAAGCAGACCATAACCCATCAATGAAATTCAATAAACCAGAAAGAGTAACCTTACTATTCTTTCCTTCACTTTCTTCCATTCCTTGTTGTTTTTGCCTTGGATCTTTCTCTTCTTCCTCTTCCTTTTTCTCCCTTTTCTTCCTTCTCTGACCAGTTAAATCAAGTGAACAATCTATATCTTCAATCACAATTATAGATTTACTAGATGTCTCAATCAACAGCTTCCTCAATTCAGTGTTATCCTTCACATTAGTCAATTCAAGATCATACAAATCATAGCCTAAAAGGTTTGCCATAGCAGCAATCATTGTTGATTTTCCAGTCCCTGGAGGACCATATAGCAAATACCCTCTTTTCCAAGCCCTTCCAATTCCTGCATAGAAATCACCTGATTTGCTAAATGTGATGAGATCATCAATGATTAACTCCTTCTCTTTTGGTTCCATAGCTAGTGTTTGAAATGTTGCAGGGTGCTGAAACACTACATGGCTCCAATAAGAACCATTATTTGTATAAAGCTTCCTTTGCCTATTCTTAATCTTAATATCATTACCCTCTTTCATTACATGATTCAAGTATGTCCCTAAAATCATATCTCTATGATATTTATGGAAAGTTAGCTTATAATACCTCTTTTCATCTGTCATATGGTTGAATGAAATTGACTGTGATTTCATAACATGTTTTCCACTAGCCCACCAAAGCTTGATTCCATTGAACTCATCAGCTACTTCTTCATGATCATCCATGCTAAGAACAAGAGATTGATTGTTCTTAGCTATGTCACCTTTGAGTCTTTTTGCTTGTGTTGATGCCTTGGAACTGAGGTAATTTTCTATGGCTGAGTATGCTTCACTTCTCATCAATCTTTCACCTGTGAATTCATGGAATGTGATTTGGATGTAAGGGTAGATTAGAGTTACTAATCTTTGAGAGTATTTTTCAAATTGGTTTATGAGTTGAGATGGAAAAAATCTCTGAAACATAGCCCAAAAAAACATGAAAGAAGCAATAATGGATCCTATGTATGCAAACATGTCTCCTGGTTTCATCTTTTTAGGTCTTATCCCTCTTTCTTTCTTGTGTGGAGGATGGTTTTTTAGGCTTTGTCTTTATATAGAAAGTGATGACTTAGCAAGGAAGCTTCTATCTCTTCTAGAAAGTTAACTCTTAAACCATTGACCAATAAGAGCATCTCAAATGAAGAACAAAAAAAATTCATTCTTATTTGGGTCTTATACATTATTTTATAATTTATATAATTTCTCACAAAATAAAAAAATGTATATTTTTTCCGTACAATAGCAAACATAATTCTTATTTTTATTTGAGTTCACAACATCAACTTTTTTCCCACAACATCTACGTTCATCCTCACTTTCCTTTGGCTAAGAACAACCGAGAATTATTCTTATTTAAGAACAAAATCAAAACATAAGAACATCACACTGGAGAACAGAGTAAAAATATTCTTATTTTGTTAATAACAACCACTATGTTGCTCTAATGTGTTGTTCTAGTATTGTAAGGCTCCGCTAGATCTTCAGGAAGACTAAAATGTCAATGATTCAATTCATGTGAGTGACATTTGTTGAAAATGATAATCACACACACTACAAATAAATTAATTCCTTAGCCAAAAGAGTAAGAAGCTACCTTGATAATAGCAAAACAATTGACTAAATGTGAAGGTACCTCCTTCATCTCATAAATTATTTAATAAAAAATTGCATGTGGAAGCCATATCATTAAAAGTTTGTATGGTTCCAAACATATAAATAAAGTACTGTGCGATCAATTAAATGTACCACTATAGTACTGTGTGCATATCATTTATGATGACCCGACACATTCATTGATAATATATATCATTAGCTATTGAAAATACTGAACATACCAGTATGAAAATTGAGTATAATATATATATATATATATCAACAGTAATGATTTATATATAATTAATATATTTTTTATTTTGAAAAATCAATGATGATTAAATAGAATATTGGGAATAATCCAGTGCATGCTTTTTTTTTTCTGTGGAAAATTATGCTATGTAAAATCACCCTCCATGAACATTGAACATTTTCCAATACTCAATCTATATTCATGAACATTAAATAAAAGAAATGATATTTCTTATTTTCCAACGCTAGCTATATTTTAGTCTTATTATTTGGTTTTTAATTAGATAAGACCATTATGTGCGATCAAAATCTCCCTATCAAAATAACTGTATTTTCTAATTAAGAGAGTAATTCTTGTCAAATTTATGTACCCACTTGTTAGTATTTATCCAATGAAGTAATTACATATGAATATTTTATAAAGAAAGATGAGTGATTGTGCATATTTGTCTATATTCTCAGTGTCGGCAAGAAAAGCAAACACTTTCTGCGTGCCTTGTCGTGTTACTAACAATATCTAAATATTGTATAACCTAGATAAATTAAAAGAGAAGTTGATTTCTGTTTCATAGGTAGGATCTTCTATAAGATCTTGATGTGAATTTGTGACAAGATAGAATGTTATAACTTGATTTCTCATATTTTATAATTTCATATTGAGTTGATGTACTTATTAATATTGTTTATTTTACTTGATATGGGTAATAATTTCCTTAAAATTTGTATAAGGATAAATTTTTGTAAGCATATTTTAAAAAATATTACATTTCAAATCTTACTTTAAAAACATGTTATCTCATTTTATATTTTATAAAATAGGTCATTATTAAGAAAAATATATAATAATTATCATATTTATAAAAAATTTCTAATGTTAAGGTGTTCAATAATATTTATCTTCCTAAAAAATATCTACGGTTCCTGACTAACTCTATTGTTAGGATCATCTCACACATGGAGGTTGTTTTGCTTTATTTACCAAAAAAAATAATATAACCACTACATGGGCTCAAACATACATTTTCTATTATTGATTCAATAATAGTAATAATTCAGTAAAAACATTATAATAAAAATAACAATAATATTAATAATAATGATAATATATAAAACAATAAGTTTATATACATTAATAATAAAATGGGATGGTCAATTGGGTCTAAAAAACACTTTTTATCTAGCCTAAAGCCAACCTATTAAGGTAAGCATACTTTCTACCTTACCTATTTTAAAATGGGTATAATCAACTTTCATGGGTTACTAATGGATTAGTTTTCCATTTTCTCATCCTGAATGTTATAAACAAATTGAAATAAATATAATTTTATAGGGTATGTGTTAATTTTTAAGTTAAAGTCATAATATATATGACTTTAACTTAAAAATTAAAATCAATAATTATTAACACATAGTCAAATGATTAGTAATCATTTTGCTTAAATATCACTCACAAATACTAGCAAGTTGATAGTCACTCACATGAAAATGCATTCCTATTTTTTGATGTTGAATATAAATTTTTTACATGCTAAAAATATCAAATATAATAAGTATCACATGATTTTTCATTTATGTGTGAAATACTTGAGAAAAAATCTAATAGAAAGTGACACTTCTCTCATAATGTCTATATATATATATATATATATGGTCTCTTGCTATTGAATCCTTTAAAAAAAAGAAACTCTATCTTTGACAATAGAAGCTTATTTCCTTTGGTGGTCGAGTAACACTCCTAAAGTCGGCTCTTTGTTCTTTACCTATATATTATTTTTCATTTTTTAAAGCCCCTATTTCTGTTATCCATGAGCTTAATAAAACCCATAGGAGGTTCCTTTGGGGTAGGGGTGAAGTTAGTAAAGGTATTCATTGGGTGAGTTGGAAAATGGTGTGTAGATCAAAAGAGGAAGGGGTCTTGGGATAAAAAATTTATGCTTGTTTAATTTGTCCTTATTAGGTAAGTGGAGATGAAGACTTCTTTTTGAATGAAAATTTCTTTGAGTAAAAGTTTTGAGATCTAGATATGGAGTAGATGAAGTGGCTATGAGAGGGGTTAATGATGTCGAGTGTTTTAAAAGGGGGTCGTCGTGGTGGAGAGACCTAGGTAGTCTTAGCAATAGAGAGAATATGATACACAATGGGTGCTTTAACGAGGGTGTTTGTAGGAGAGTTAGTTGTGGCCAGTCCATTATGTTTTTTAGAGATCTTTGGGTGGGTGGAAATTGCCTTAAAAATTGTTTTGAAAGATTATTTCAGGTGGCCATGGACAAAGATGCAAGTATTAGCTCATTGGGAGAATGGAGGAATGGTGTCTGGTGTTGGTCTTTGAATTGGCGAAAGAACTTGTTTTTATGGGAACAAGGAGAAGTTGAAAACCTTCTTAAATTCTTGGAGGATGCGAGACTTGTCCAAGACCTTGATGATGGGTGGCTATGGGTTCATGATAAGGGTGGTTTATATTCCATTCGAAATGCTTACAAAGTGCTTCAAAATGAAGTTACAAATATTGATAATGGTTTCTATAAAAGGTTGTGGGCTTGCAATGTTCCTTCAAAATTGAGATGTTTAGTGTGGAGAATGTCCTTAGATGAAGTGCCTACTCGTTCGAATCTGGCTAGACATGGAGCTCTTGGTGATTAAGCTCCAACAGAGTGTGTTTTTTGCAGTATGATGGAAGAATCCATTGACCATTTGTTTTTCACTTGCCCTTCGTCTTGTGGTATTTGGCAAAAACTCTACTCTTGGTTCAGGCTCTGTTCGGTTATGCCCAATGGTGTTAAGAGCAACTTTCTTGCTCATTGGAATTTGTTTCGGTTGGAAAAAAAGCTTCATCAACAATGAATTTCTACTTGGTTCGTTGCTATTTGGTCCCTTTGGTTGGTTAGAAACAATGTCATTTTTTAGCATTCTACTTTTAACCTAGATGAGATAATGTTCTCAATTCATCTTCATTCTTGGAACCTTCTTAATGCTCGTTTTTCTGGTTTTACTTTCTTCTTTATGGAATGAGTTTGGAACTCTTCTAACTGTCTGAGTTGTATATATAATATCCTTATGAATAAGAGTACTACTTGTTCTTCCAACTCTCACTATTTTCTTATTTATTAAATGAATTGCCAATCAAAAAAATAATTAATTCAGAAAAGTTAGGTAAGAAAATAAAATGCAAATATTGGTTGCATTTACTAGATTTTTTTAAATTTATTAATAATTAGTTTATTAGAAAACTGGTATATGCAATCAAAATAAATATTTGATTTAGTAATATTACAAATTAACCTAAAAAAAATACTGACCAAAGTGAACATAAATACATGATTCAGTTTGGTTTCATGGATTTCCTATATATTTTTAAAAATGATTATTTATCAATTAAAAGTTCAAAATATATTATAAGAAATATTGTTTTGTCATAAAAGAATATTATTGTTATTATTATTAGAAAATATATCAATATAGATGAGTGAAAATATTGAAACTCATAATTGTTTTTTAGTATCATATATAAAACCTACGTAATTTAAGAAGAAAAAACGAATGATCACATATATAATAATACAATCCAACACACACATGTATATATATATATATAAATATTAAATTAATAACATATATAACAATAACTTCACTATTAGTAACACATAACAATTTGGTAACACACATAACAATTTGGTAACACATATAACAATTTTGTAACACAGATAACAATTTCATAACACATATATCAAATAATAATATATAAAAATCAGTAACAAGTATAACAATATATGCATACCAATTTATAATATATATTAGTTTCAAACTCAGTATCTAAGAAGTTAGAATATCTGTTTGAAATCATCAAGATATTGGGAAAGTAACACATAATAACAACTTAGTAACATATATAACACTACAACTAAGGGTGGCAATACAAACCAGCTCGGTCCGTCAGAATATGGGCTAGCCCGATCCGACCTTTATTGCTAAAAGGGCTCGTAATGCCAGCCCGACCCATATTTGGCAGTGCTAGCAAGCCAGTGGGCTAGCCTGATTTTTTCTTTTTCAAAACACACATTAAAGCTTTTAGACAATAATAAATAATTTTCACGCCTCATAAATGTCTTTTAAAACAAAAAATCAGAAACAAAAGTCCGCAGTCTCACAATAATATACCGTCCTAGTTTAAAACTCGTAAATTCTAAGCAACAAACCAACATAGTCTTAAACTTTTACGCTCATAATTCATAATAAAACTTATAACTCATAAGTTTTAAACATTAGATGTTTTGTTGGAATAAAATGTCTCTATTTTTTCTATTATTACCACCATCAATATATATATTTTATACTGATATTATTTTGTTTGGATATTATTAGGGTTTCAACTGCGCCGAGTAAACATCTTATAAATAGGGTGCACCATAGCAGCTTCTTTCACACACCTTTCTTCTTTTTAATTCAATGCTTCATTTTGTTCTTCTTTACACTTTTGTTATGTCATTTTCTTTCTCCATACATCAAGTGATGAGAAAAAAATAACTGCAACAATATGATTGGAATTCTATTCCAATGATTCTCATGTATTTAAGTCTCTGATGATCATTTCATATATTTCTCGATAAATTTTTCTCTTTTCAGTTGTTTGATAGAGATATGATGATTTTTACATTGGTCCGTGTTTCTGATTTACCGTGACCGACAACCTTTTCCAATTTCTGATCTCTATGTCACATTTTCTTCTTTTTCGAAGAGTCAATAATAAGAAAACATAAATTGTGGATAATACAGTAATATTGTATAAAACTCTTACAGGTATATATTTTCTTTTTGTTTTTATATAATTTTGATTCTGCTGTGATGATTTAAGAATAAATTCACATGTCAGACTTCAGAGATTTTAATAAAATCAATGAGAATGATAATTCATTATTCTGAGCAGAATTATATTTAATTTTATTAATAATTATGATAATTGATGGGAGATTCATGATCTAGGATCTCAAACTATATGTGGGAGCAAACTATTCTATGTTTGTATATTTCTCAAGTAACCGTCACATAACAATGTTTTTAGGTGTTGACGGCGCCACCGTCATTGGTGGCATCTCCGCCTTTAGCTGTCTCATATTCCATTGCCTTGTGGAGCGGCGTCGCCGCCTTTACCATTTCGGACTGGCCATGAGACTAACATTCCATTCCATTTAGGTTTTATTATTACATCTGTCACGGTTTTATTTTATTTTTATTTAATTTTTGTCAGTTTTATTATCATATTTTTCTCTGTTTGATGAAATTTAATAGTATTTGAAAACAACGTCATTAAACTCAGACCGGTCATTAAACTCAGACCGGTCAATAACATCAGGTACTGGGTCAATGAGTTATTGGTTTAACCAATGGGTCATTGGTTAGACAGTTGGTTAGACCGGTTAACTCTGTTTGCATTAAAAATTCTAAAAAATTATAGTACTATGTGATAATGTTCAATAATGGTATACTCAAAATTTTAAAAACATTACCATCTCTAATTAAACAACAACAAAAAAGAATTACTACTGTATGATCATGAAACAACATATGAACTATGTTTTCACTACAATAGTTGGCTTCTACAATGTTTTCATATGATCATATTTAAAATTTAAGTAAATAATGAATATTTTGTTATAATGTGAACTAACAAATGACAGACATATGTTTTTCAATCGGAGACAACAAATGACAGACATATGTTTTTCAATCGGAGACATCAATTTGGTTGTTTTTAAATTTTTTTTTTTTTAATAGACTCGTCCGGTTGAATTGGTCTGACCACCCATGTCACTCAAGTTTAAACCGATCGCATCAACCTAATTTGATATAAAACCGGTTTGATGTCTGGTTCATGGTTGAACTGGTCCAACCAGTCAGTTCGAGTTGAGTTTTATAACACCGTTTGAAAGTATTATTTTTTATGAAATTTATTAGTATTATTAAATTTTGTCACAATACATATTTGAATGACATTGTTATATTGATTATAAAACATTTTTTATTCTAAAAATGACAAGTGCCAACATGCATGTGACTTTGATGTAGAATGCTCCAATTCTCAGAACAGAACACGTATAATAGTAATAGCACTATAAAAAGAAAAAAAATAGAGTAAGAACATACCAAACAAACTGTGCAAAATGCTGTAAAATAAATAAACTCCATTATTATGGCATACAACAAGCTGTAAAAAATGCCAAAAAGTAAATTAATAAAAGTGTAAAATATTAATTAGTACATTGATTTGGCCAACGTGTGCAAAAGAATGCAAAAACTACTTATAATCACATTTGAAGTGTTTCCACCACACTTGAACATGTTTATAAAAAATGCAGTGACATATATAGAAGAACATAAGACAAACAAATTGACTGCAAGTACAATGCAATATCCAGATTATGATGAATCTAATGCCATGAGCTTTATATTTTCAGCATAATATGATTGACTTGGAACAAAGTTTGAGATAGGGTTTGGGACAACGCATCATTGTCCTTATAAGTAATAACTAGTTGTGTATCCAAGTGTGGCATTAGAATACCCAGAAAAAAAATGCCATCACCAAATGACACCTAACCCTACAAGCTAAGGTAGTTTATTTGGGATGAGGATCCATTATCTGAACTACGTCCATAACTCTGTCCCAAACCATTCATAATAAAACAAAAATAGATAATATTTAATTTTTTAAATTAATGTGACATATTATGATTGGTTTAAGACAGACTTTGAGACATGTTTGAGGACAACGGATCATTGTCCCTTTATTTGGGACATCCACATGACCACCCTTATAAATATTAAGTCAGTTCTAAATGCATAAACCTACCTTAGTTGAAGCATGCACCAGAATGAACAATAAAAAGTTTAGTATATAGAACAAACCCTTCTGTTATTTATGAAAATATGAAATAATGAAATATAATCCGAAGCCAACTATAGTAGAAGTTGTCATCTCTACTAGGCACAAGCCTCTTCACTTTATGAACCATTTCAAGTCCAAAGCTATCATCTCTTGAGGTAAGAATCTGTTTCTTTTTGGCCTGTCAAAGCTAGCATATATATATATATTATTAGATATTAAATAAGCATATGGGTTAGTGTAATGTGGAGATTTTGATGAAAGTAGTTGAAGGATATATTCAAGTGTAACAATGAGTGTAACGAAGAGATTTTGGTTTAATATGTGACGTCGAACTTATAAGTGAGTCTTCAGTCTCTCATAACTCAATAGAACTCCTTGGTGGTTAGAGACTTCCTAGTCATAAATGGATATAAAACTGGTAGGTAGCACTCATTATCATTGGTGATAATAAGCCATATGAGATTTTGATAATCTTATAAGTTCACTCATGGATTTTGATACTTATTTAGAAAAGTCATATATAGCAAATGAGTTGCTATTATAATTTCAGTAAATAGAGTCCAAGACTAGTTAGTCATTGTAGTTTGATCTAACTAACCCTACTTGGCTAAAACTCAAACCCATCCACTAGATCTCAGCTACCAACTATCATAACATCGATGAATCTGTATCATCTCCAGTATTAGATAGTCCAATATGAGATGAGATGACGACACATGTCCTTAAGGATAAAATGAACAGTATAGATTTTAATCAAGTCTTTTATAGTCTTACATTTCAATATTGGAGAGGATTTAGGCCTGACATCGATCTACCACAACTATTATGACTTCATCACTACACATAACTGTTAGATATGAGTGATATGATCTAAAGTCGCCAACATCATGGTTTGATGAAGACATGAGATAAAGGGTGGTGGCACTGGTATGCAAAGGGAGAGCCAAAACCTAATATTACGTTATCTTTTTGCGAGTTAGTTTTTATGGGGAATGAAGGGAAATAAAAAACTTCAAAATTACTTTACCATTGTACATGTCTCTTAGGTCTTATTTATACATTTTTTCTTTCAAAATTCAATTCACAAAGATACGATATTTTTATGATGTCTAACCCATTTTTATGTGATCAAATAGTAGACAAAATTAAAAATTGTCATGTAACCTCTCATCAAATGCACCCTTAATACAAGTTAATTTTACATAATCAAGTTATCTTTTATAGTCACGATTCTCACAAATACTTTGCTAATAGGGAATACATTAAAAAAGGTTTTTTTAGGGTTACATACTTAGATTAGACAATGTCTTCGTAGACAAAATGCATGATAATTATTTAGTCTAAGATTAATTTCCATTTTTTTACATGAGATTTCTTTTATATTGTTACTTTGCCATGTGTTTCTTCAATGGAAGCTTTAGTTGGGTTTGGCTTATGCATTCTTTATTTTGTGTAACTTGAAACCTCAAAACGCATACCAAAAAAACCAAGACAAAAGGAAATGGTTAGAAAACACAAAAATATCAAACACCCTTTTATTGAAATTATATAGATTAAGAATTTATTTCTTTTGCTTATACAAATTACTCTTATTTATATTCATATTATACTAACTATACCTACATGAGAAAAAAATAAATAAGTATAAATTTAGACAAAAAAAATAATGATGAGTGTAATTAAGTTAAACAAATATGTTATATTATGGAGACAAATTCGACTAATATAAAAGTCAATGCCTCTTCGTTACATTTATTTGTTAGAAAAATATCAATAATTCTAAGGAGATTTTGTTTAAATCACTTTTATACTATATTATAACGAACCAAAATTAATGATGATTTGTTGACTCATATACTATTTGAATTTGTCTCCACACTATATTATATTTCTTTTAACTTAATTACACTTATAACTTTTTTATGTTTAAAAGATTACACTTATAACCCAAACATGGCTAATAGGTGTAATGTGCATATAAACCGGAGGGTTTGTGTATGTGTAAAAAAGATGTGTGATTTATGAAATTTCACTAAAAATTAGGGATATGAGTGTAATTTACTAGAATATTAATTATGTTAATTGAACACCTTCAATATAAAACCAAATATTTGTGAGAACCATACCGAAATGGATGGTCCGACCGGTTTGATCGTTGACCGGACTTGAAAACAATTTTGGGTTGTAATCTTAACACGAATGAGTGGTTGGACCGCTATCAGTATTGTGAGAACCAGACTGGACTCGATGGTCTGACTGGTTCGATCGCTGACCGGACTTGAAAATAATTTTGGTTTGTAGTCTTAACCAAATGAGTGGTTGAACTGCTTTGAACTGATGAAACTCCGGTCGGTCCGTGCTAAACCTTGTTAAGATCTCGTGAAGTGAACCAAACAATTTACTTAAAATTTAAAAGAACGTAACATTGTTCTATTATTTTATTTTACTTCGATCTTCAATATAATTATATAAAATTTTATATTTATATAATTATATATTTACATATAAAAATTATTAATTATATATTAAATCATCTGTTCTGATCGGATAGTTTAAATATTTAAATTAATTAAACATAATTTTTAACATCTTCTGACGAAATATCACTCTCTCACATTACGTTGACAACTTGACATCACTATCCCACCCAATTTACATAAAAGTCCAGTGTCCCTATCAAACATCAAATCCCAGGATTAATAAAAAATTATTTTAGTATGAATATTGGTTAATCAATATAGTAGTATGTACCAAAAAAATATAATATATAGTAGCTTTTGGTGGTCGACAGAGGTAGCCAATTATGTGATATTTTAATTATATATATAATAAATAAATCCTTTGAAAACAACCCAACTTAAACAACATAATGTATTGTCTTTACCTTGGTTCTTAAATTCATATAATAAATTAAAAAGAAATACTTTACTATGATAGTGGTATCTAAGTTTCTTCCAATCTCTGTTAGTTGTATTGTCTCAATTTTCACATAAAGAATGAGTACAACTACAATTTCAGACTTGCCCTTCATTGCAAGGAAAAGGGATGTATGATTTGAGTCTATTAACTCTTGGGCATCTCCAACAACAAATAAAATATTCATTTTTATTTGAGTCTTACACATTATTTTATAATGTATTATAATTCTTTATGAAATAAGAATAATATTTTTTTTCTACATTATTAAACATTATTCTTATTTAGGTCCTACAATATTTAAATTTTTCTCACAACATTTTCCTCTCTCTCCACTTTCCATTAGCTAAGAACAAAAAAAAATTGTTCTTATTTAAAAACAAAAAGCAGAAAATAAGAATGACATAATGAATAAGAATAATAATATTCTTATTCCATTAAGAACAACCTTAATAATAATCATTGTGATTGCTCTTAAGCCCCACTTTAACTCCTATAGTCTCATTGGCAAATGAAATGAAGAAATATGAGCTTGGTTCATGAATCAAGATACTTACCTTGACACTTTTCATTGTGAGTTTTGCCTGATCAACAAAGTTCATTAATTCAAATCCTCGAAATAATATTTTCATTTGTAAATGTAAGACTATTTACATTTATCATTGTAGTTATTGGACCAATCAAAGATTACAAACTCAACCCGGAAATATGGAAAATGCTTATAGTTTTGGTCATAATATATTACGATTTTTTTAGTTTAGTCTACAACAATCAAACCTTAATCTCAAAGTTTGATCAGCTACATGGCAAATGATACCATAATGATTCATCTTGTTCTTTTTAGCTTAGTCTCAATACATGAAAAAAAATCAGTTTCTATATGCACAATTTAATCAAGTCATCATATGAAGATTATTTTCAACTTAATCCTTACCTTCTAATTCTAGCAGTATTTGAGTAATATACAACAACTATAATATACAAGACCAAATTGAAAAAGCATGTCACATGTAGGGACCCAAAAGTATAGTTTAACCATAGAGGAAAAAATAACCATTTGGAATGATTTCAATGCATTTGGAACCAAACACATGAAATTCTTTGACTCAAGGACAAGAAAAGTAGGACACATAACACAATGAATTTGGAAAGCATATGCTAAATTAAAAATACATAAAACAAATTTACATTCCATTTCACACAACTTGTCTTTGTTCTTTTGTTCCCCCACTCTTACAATTCCCTCCACCACAACCCTCTTTCCCCCCTTCTTTCTTGTTCAACACGAAACACGAAAAACGATAAAGCTAGAGAACACCTTCAATGCTAGAAGGAGGGAAATGGTGACAAAGGGTACTAGTGTCAGCTATCATATATACCATAGTATTACAGTGTAAGATCCAGCTCTGTAGTCAAAATCTCATTTCACCAGATTTGTCTTACTTTATCTTTGCAATGTGAAAGATGGTGTGTATATTTTCACTATTTTCTTTTCCAAATGGAAAGAAACACTAATTTACTGGTCACGCTAACTAAACGTGAACATATAAACTAAAACCGCGGCAGCGAAAATAAGCTTTAGCAGACTATGTTTGCGCGTTGGTTCTTCTCATACACACTGTCTTGGCCGGAAACTTTCATTTGACAACAATGAGTTGATCAATGTTTCTAGTCTTTTTGAACCAGGGCCAGGCCTGAGGATTTCAGTATCGCCGATTTCAGAGCAGGGATCAGTTCCATTCTCCCTGCTTCCTATGCACCATCCTCCAGGAACAGCCATTCCAGGACCTCTAGATAATAGTTCGGTATCGATTTGGTCCAATACTGGATCTTCTCTGTGGAACTTCCTTGCAAAGGGAGCATTACTGTCAACCATCCTTTGCATGTCGTCAACGGTAAGGTAATGAGGATGTTGCTTGGGTGGATTGTCCCAAGAAATGAAATGTAAATCACTATTAACAGTTGTGTTGCTGAACTCTTGAGCATTACAAATAACTGTGTGGAAGTATCCTTCAGGGGAAGATAAGAAATTTGAATAATACATGAGAACAGTTCGCGGTAGGTTATCCCATCCCCATATCGTATAATCAACAAAAGATCTTGAGAGTACCATCCAAGCCGAACCTAACAAGAGAGAAGTTTACATAATCAATTATGTCAATGTTCTCTCTTCTAAGGATTGTATATTTACTACTCGCAATGTTTAGTTTTAAAAAAACTTAAACATTACATATTAACAAGAAATGAAATTATTCCTGCATGGAAGATCTATTAAAGATATGTGATTTCCTTCATGGAGGGAAATGAGTCCAAGATGCATAACAATAGTATCATATAAAATCTGTTTAAATACAACCGTGCAACATACAACCGAAACAGATCAGACAAGGGGATTTGATCCAATGTGAACAAAGAGGATTGTTCACCTACCACAATTATATATTATATTCATTAATCATCACAATGGAACAAAAAGATGCCAAAATGAAATCAATAATTAATGCTAAGAAAAAATGGATGTGACTAAAATGGCATTTACAACTGAAATAATGTATCCATGCTATAATATTGTCGCACCAGAATTCACCGATCCAAATGATGAAACACAAAATGTCTTTTAGGATCAACAAGATACAAGAGCATAAAATGATTGTTTGATTCCAAAAGGTCATTAGCTCATTATGAAACAAAGTTTTAGTAAGGACATGTTTTGTTGCAAGAAGTTAGAAGTTAGTGTCATCTAATGCGTTACATCTCTCTAACCTAGCAGATCTCAAAATGTTTAATTCACAGGACAGATACACAAAACGTCACAAATACGTAACCTTCACTCACATGTCCTGAAACATTACATAATCATCATGCAGAACAAGGATAGATACTGCTAAATGTTTTCAACTCCCTTGAACTAGTCTTGTCTTGAGTGTAGCCAAAAGTTTTCATACTAACAAATAATTGGATTTCCATTAATTTCAACTTTCATAAGTTTTCATTACCATATACAAAGAACATTTGTTTCAAACAAAAATCAACCGGAGTACAGGTTCAAGAAAAATAAATCAGTTCTGCAGCATAAGTAAAAAAAATACAAGTAATTTCCGCTAACCAGAAAGTACTTAAAAACAAAGTCTGGCTCTATCCATAGCAGATTCAAAAACTGATGGAAAACAGTGATACCTTCTGTCATGTATATAAACCCAAAACTGAACTGATGATATGATAATACACAAGGGTTCTTTTAAGTGCATCACGATATATTGAAAGAAAAAATTCTTCTAAAGTGGAAAGCTGAAAACAAGCTAGGACTTCTACTATACCGAAAATTTCAAGTACCTCTATCCACACAAACTCTCATTGGCATATGGTATCTATACTAGGTGATAAACCTGGATCAAATAAAAGAAAGAAACACTAAGGCGATAAAGTGAAGGAAATCGATCCTAACCTGTGAAAAGCTTGAAGGCAGTTGGCCTACTTCTCCTCTGTGTAACCCAAAATACGTCTTGCTTCTTACTCATATACAACCCCGGATCAATTATTATCGGCCTTGCACGCTGATGACTATTCAACACACGTCACAAAATAAATAACCGCACTTCAAAACATAAAATATATTTACAAAGAAGAAAAAATAACAAAAACTCACTCTTTCCAGCCAATGTCACTAGTATGATCAATGAAATTTAGATCCCTTGGCAAGTAAGAAAACATGTGCAGCAGATCTAATTCACCAAAACACCAAATCAGTCCCACAAAACAAAACCTCATAACATAATCACCGAAAACAAAAAAAATAAGGTAACTTGTGCTATCCGACAAAGTAATGTCACAACTCCGCCATCGATTCTGATTGATCCATTTACTCTACCAATCAGAATCCAAGACACATGGCTCTGACATAACTTACGTCACAACTCTGCCATCGATTCTGATTGGTCAATTTACTCGACCAATCAGAATCCATGGCACATGGCTCTGACATAACTTATGTGACAACAAACATTATTCCTCCCTTGACAAAAATAGAAATAACATTGGTTATATATATATATATATATCACACAACTCTACGCCACAGATTCTGATTGGTCGAGAAACACGATATTCCTCGGCCAATCAGAATCCGTGGCAACATAACCAAATAAAAAGCCGTAAACTAAGAAACCAACCATCTTGTGTAACAAGTGGATAATCAGATGCACTAAGATTAATAAACCAATCCCAATCCCCACATTCCCTCAACAAAATCGCGGCGGCGTGAAGCGTATTCGCCACCATAGTAGGCCCTCTATAAGTCACCAGATTAGCCTTACTGACAATCTTAACATTCCGAAACCGCCGAAACAACTCACTCCCTCTCACGAATTCCCTCAGATCTAACCTCTCCTGAGGCGAAGCCTCAAGGTCGAGGTGCAGAACATAGTAATTGCGAGGATGATACAGCGACAAGAGCGTTCTCTTGGTGGCGTTGCCATCGCCGGCGGAGCCGGAGATTAGGTATGAGATTCGCGGCGGCGGAGGGACGGCGGAGATTGGTAATGGACGGAGTTTGGATTCGACGAAAACGGAGTAGGTTGCGGTGACGGAACGGTAGAATGGGAAGATAGGTGTAACCGCGGGTGAGGTTAGTGTAATAACTAATAAGAAAAGAAATAATGAAAAAATTGAAACAATTAAAAGTGGGAAAAACCATTTTCTTTCTATTGAAGAGTGGTGGTGGCGTTTTAGGTGCATGTAATAATTCTTAAGTTTTTTCATTTTTTTGGTTTGGAATAGAAACAAAAATCTTAGTGTTTTGAAGAAATAATGTTGAGAGAAGTTTAGATAGAAAAATTGAATTGTGTTGTAGAGTGATGAGAAATGGGTTAGTTGTGAAAGATGAGGTGTTGTTATTGTTGGTGAAGAAAATGGGAGAAAGAGAGAGAAGAGAGGTTAGAACTTAGAACTAAAAGTGTAAAGTTTGGTATTCACTTTATTTGTTTGTTTTATAAATTAATTAACTTCCTTTATTATATACTAGCGTGTTGATATGCACTGTCGTGCCTGTCAACCCGTCTGACTATCGTTTGTAATATATAGTTTGTATTTTATAAATTTAAATATAATTTCTTGCGTTGAATTTACGGTTGAATTTATTCAATTGGTCTAATGTTCAATTTTTTAAATACACTTTTAAAATAAGAAGATGATAAGGATAAAATAATATTATATGGTTTTTTTGGTAGAAATAAAAAGATATTATGGGAAAATAGGAAAACACAAATTACACCATGATGGGTGGTTATTTTGTGTTTTCCCTTTATTAATAATATAGATATAAAAAACTAATAAAGAAAAAAAAATGGTTTAGTATTTGTTTTTTATAGGCAAAAAAAGTATCATTGCTACAAACTCACAATCTACATGATTTTGCCTCTCATATAATCTACATGATTGATCTTGTTCATGGCGCTAATCGATTAAAACTTTATAAGTATTTTTCCGACTTTTAAAAGAGTAATTAATTTTAGCTTTTGAGTTGATAAAGATCTAATATCTCTTTTACCTTGAAATATTTGTTGTGTAATTTTTTGTTCCTAGTTGAGCACAAGGACCCAAGTTGTTGAATATCTTATTGTTTGCCAACCATGATTCCTCTTATTAGAGTATGCTACTTATCCATCATATATTACTTATCTAATATACTAATGGTAAATGATACACCAATAACATAAAAAATGTCTTACATTATTAATTTACAGAGATTAAAATCATAAAAAAATTCTAATTATAAAAAGCTTTTACAAATACAAACTATATGATATATAAGAGTGCAAGAGAATGACTTTGTGTATCTTTTATGAGATTTTGCCTTATTGTGTATGAAGTGGTAAAGTTGGTAGTTGGCTTGAGATTCACTCTTTTTGGTTTAAAATATTAAACTCCTCCAATTTGCTTGCTTGATCAACATTAAATTTACTTATAGAAAAATAATACTTAAGGGAGAGAAGGACACAAACTTATATATGGTATTTTATAATTCTTATATAATTTATAAAAAAGGTAGAGCTATTTTATAATTCTTATATGATCAATCAAAAGTTTGTTACTTTTTTTCTTTGTTTTTACCTAGTATTAATTATCCAAATCTCATATTATATATTATCAATATATGTCATCACCATTTCATCATTTTCATAATTATTATATATTATATATTATATAAAGTTAAGACATTAGACTTTTACTTTTTTTCCCCATTTTTAATAACAATTGTGGTTTTCCCAATCTAAATATTGAACAAATTCAACAACCGGTATTTCTTTTATTTTTATTTAATTCAATGTTTAGGACTTTACATATTTTGTAATAAGAAAAAATATCAAATCTCTTTCATTTATTTTTAAAATAATTAGGGTTAAAAGGAAAGTCAAGTAATATATATATATATATATATATATTATTAATTTGGAAATATTATGTGTAAAATATTTCTATACAAATATTTTGTTCAATAAACAATAGGAATGCTTTTGCCATAAAAACAAGTATAAGAGATAACATTAAAAGAAACAATATGTTTATATTTTAAAGATTTGGTCAATGGTGTGAGGTGTATTTGACTATTAATATATATTAGCAAATAGATATGTGTTTTTCTCATTAAATCATTACCCCTTATATAACATATATATAATCTTATAAATTAACCCTAATTAATAAAATTTGGTTTTTATTAAAATTCTAGCTGTTGTCCAGGGTTTGCAATAGAAAATTGTGTAAAAATGTGACAATACAACCACAATAGTGTTCATACTACTATTATGGAATTCCTAAACCACCATGTTATGATCATATTAGCATTTATGAAGTATAATTTAAAATACTATAACTTGGGTGATCATGTTGTATACTTGTACTTTACTAATCTAAAGTGGTCAATTTATCTTTTAATTATTGTTTACTAACCAAATTATTGTAGAGTGCAATATTTATACACTACCAGTTTAAGTATTTATAAACAGTCAATATATCATATATCATTCATTTGTATTACTTTTTTGAATAGTAAATAATGATTAAATACGAATAATGGATGATATAATAACCGTATAAAACTTTTAGTGAATATATTTCTCTCTCATTATTATATCTCAATTAATTCCAAGTTACCGGATATAATATTGTTTTAAAGGAGATTGATATAATATATTGAGATATAATAATCCAATGATTTAATAAAAATGACCAAAACTCATGACTTAAAGGAGATTGAATTAAGAAGTAGATAATCCAATGTGATCAAGGTAAATGATTTTGATGATGATATATATATATATATATATCAAGTTAATAATTTTTAAATGGTCATTTTTTGTCGAATAATGTTTTATTAAAAATGCTTTTAGTTTAAATTTAAAAAAACAAATGAATTGAATATTCATTTATCTAATCCATTAAAATGGATATGAATTCGTCAGAATCAATTCATTATGTTTGAATATGAATAAAATCGATAATTTAATGCATGACTTTCTATCCATACACTAGGATCTAAATTCATTCAAATTCATCCATTTGCCATCATTAATGATACACATGCCCAAAATTAACACATATTAATTGCTTATTATACGAATCAAAGGTTTAACTTTATGTTTGGAGTTAATCACATAGAAAAATACTAACTCATATATGGAGAAAATATACCAGACAACAAAATGCATAATATGAAGTATCATAGAATGAGAAAACTTAAGTGAAAAAATATGCTAAAATTGCATGACTGAAAAAATGCCAAAACTCATGAGTGAAAAAAAGGCCTAAATGCATGAGTGAAAGAAAATGCTAAAAATGCATGAGATAACAAACTATTATCTAGGGAGATTTTTGAGGGAAAGTTAATCTAAGGTTGAAAATTGTAGCTTTCAACACTAATGGGGAGGGAAAATGTCCAAAATAATCACATCTATGTTGTGAGAGTTTGGCATTAAAAAAATGTGCATGCAAAAATTAAGAAGCAACAAAAAAAAGTTGATAGATGTGAAAGAATATGTTAATAAGTTCAAAGAAGAAGAAAAAAATTGATTAATAAGGAGGAAAAAATGCTCAAAGTTGTAATTTTTTTCTTCTAAAATATAGAAGCTTGCCTAGATTAAAAAATCTACATGCAAAAATTCAAAAGCAAAAACTAATGTATACTTTTGAACAAAGAAAATGTAGAACATTTGGTTCAAAGAAGAAAAATGTTGAAAATTACAATATCTAGATGTGAGCCTTTCGGAGAAGCACAAAGATGATAAATTTTTCCCCTTATAGATACATAACCTTATTTGGATCGATTAACAAAATCTCATTATAATTGGTTGATGAAGTTGAGAGAAAATGGAACATTGAAAGAAGGATGTCTGAGGAGTTGATAAAAAGTTTGAATAATCATCTTTTCATCGTCCAAAGTGAAGATGAGAGCCACATGGTAAATATCATCAAATGCTTGGAGCATTTTCAATGTATAATTATGTTTTTTGAAATTTAAAATTTAAAACAAATAATTACCATAAAAGTAAGTCTAGCTATATAAATTAAAGAACTCCTATAATCCCAAAATTGAAAACTAAACACAATAATAATAATAATAATATAAAATGAGAACGAGAATGATAATTGAAGCTTGTTTACTATTCAAATGTGAAATTATATCATAAGTTATTAACGAAATCAAAACTATTTTCACCAAACAAACAAAATGTCACTCAAATATTTAAAAAAAATATCCACTAACATATATTGATCTATAAGTAAAAGAAAAATGAATTTGATAGAAAAAATAAACAATATGTTCAATCTATTGAAACTAAGAAGCTTTTATTCAAGTTGTAAAGATGTTCAACACTTTTGTCTTCAATGCAATACACATTTTTTCTTCTTCTTCTTCTAAACATGTTCAATAAGTGGTCTTGCTTGCACATACTATGTTGGATGCATCTCATGATTAACATATTACAAATATCAATCTGAAAATTAAAGTCATCATGTTAATTTCACGCACCATAATTAAAGGTGATAGTAATGTGACTAAAATTTTAAAAATCAAAGAACAAAAATTTCTCAAATAAATTTTAAAAAGGTTAGAAAAATTACCCGGACAATGAGTCAATGATTGGCATGCATCCTTGTATTCTACTACCAATCCTGTATTTTCAGGAAATTCATTGAAGGGTATTGCATCATTATAATATTTAGAAAAGGGTATTGCATCATCATAATAGGATAATTCTGCTTTTGCCATCAAATTAAACTTTGAAGATTTTGCATCCATGTTGTTCTCAATTGAAATATTGTCCAATTGATTATGATCATTGTGATAGGATGCTTCATAATTACATTTTGCATCTAAAAAATCGGTCTTAACATTAGTGATATCACTCCCACATGAAGATTTTTCCATATAAAGATCATTTTTTTCCATATAATCATCATCACCATAAACATTACCGAAACTACGATCAAATAAAGAAACATCTTCATCATGATTATCGATTGGAATTTCATAATTTCTTATAGGCGATATTGAGCTTTGATCCACCGGGACGATAGGAATATGTTGTTTCACCTTGGATTGTTTTGTAAAATAAGTTAGTAACATTTGTACATTACTTAACTCTTCCATGACCTTATAGATGCTATTAAGATAATGCATCGTAACACCATAACAACCTTGAACCGGGTACTTTGCGCGAATATCGGACTCAAAAATGATCGATTTCATCGTCTCATCCTTCTCATCTGGTTTGACTTGATTCAATATTCTTGTCATGTTGCATACCCCGAACAAACGATGAGCATTGATGAAAGTTTTGGATTCATCAGCTGGGAAATATGAAGCTAGAGGACAATTCTTAGAGCACTTTCTTCTTTGGTATTTGCAAGCAGCACAAGCTTTGTTTGAGCCAACTTTTACTTTCATTGGGAGATTTAAAGCATTTGACAAATCCAATCAAATCTTTTTTGTGCATTCATTGAGATTCTTTTTTGTTAGCCATATATATATACACACATATATATTGTTAAATATATACATGATTATTTTTTAGGTTAAGTTTATCGTCAATATAAATTTTTAAATAGAGGATATTATCTTTAAAAGGAATTTGATAATAATTGATGCTAATTTTTCTATCTGTTAATATTATTAATTTAAAAATATTAGATAAAGTCAATCATATTTTTGTGTGTGTTTTCCTTCAACTTATTTATGTTTTGGAAGTGTTGATGGTAATCTTTGAATATCAATTATTGCGATTTATTGTTAGAAATAAAATCGATAATTTAATAGATATTATTAATTTATTAGATAAAATAAAATCAATTATTGTGATTTATTGATAGATAGACAACATGTACTTAGCTTCTAGATGATTTAGTCGGCTAAAATGATTAACATAGATTAGGATAAAATCAAATATTATTTTATGAATATTTTATTGATAGACAACATGTACTTAGTTCTAGATATTTATAGATGATTTAGTCGGCTAAAATGATTAACATAGTTTAGGATAAAAGTAATGTTGCTAAATTCTTAACCTCTTAGTCATCTGTAATTACATTTAAAAAAATTCAATTATTTGCTTTATTTTACTTTGTTATTTTCCCTCATTAATTTTTCATTTATTATTAAAATCTTCTTTTGTTAATCTTGGGACTATATTAAACTTAATTTAGCATTATCTATATTTTAGACTATGTCTTATTGGTCAAAATTTACAACAACATTTTATAGTTTTACGTAAATTTTTATCCAAAACTTATATCATTTAATAATGTCATATGAATCACTAGAAATATGTTAATAGCCTAATACATTAGCAAAGGTTTCTCGAGGAAACTAGAGCACATTAGCAAAAGTTTGAAATTGGTTGACTTGTGTTTTATTTATTCTAGAATTGTAAAATAACAATGCTTAAAATTAAAATTCATCAATTTTTTATACATTGTCTATGTGAACGTAATAGAATATGTGGTTAGACTTATAACACTTATAAACCGTAGTAGAAAATGAGGAACCAATAGTGCTTAATTCCTCTCGCTTGCACTTTAGAAAATGAAGAATCAACAACACTTGCTCAAGAAAGCAACGTTGATTTTGATATATACAACAACATCTACTCAAAATCTTTCTTTTCATCTTCTCTTTTATCACTTTCTTCTCCAAGCCAAACAAAGCATAAGGCAAAAGATATGCAAGTTCTTTATTCATATTCTCTATGAATATATCCATGTATGTTTCTGTTCTATTCCTTCTTATTGATTTGATATGAACGATCTTAGTTATATAATGATAACATTAGTCTAAAAATAGTATTATTGCAAATAATATAAGACATGTACTTTTTGTAGAGTTTGATTATTTGCCTATGCTAATTGAAGTTTTCACTTTTTACTCCAAAAAAACATGAATAAGAGCAAGAATGTACAAAGAGAAGTTTGGGATACGAAGATATCACCCCCACACTTAAGTTGGCATAAAATATAAAACTAGACAAAAAAAAAAACATAGAATTGATTTTTTTATCGGCAAAAGAGGTGCAACACGAGGACTTCCCAGGAGGTCACCCATCCTAATACTATTCTCGCCCGAGCGTATTTAACTGTGGAGTTCTGATGGAATCCAGTATATTAGTGCTGGTATGATTGCACCTTAAAATTGATTTTATTAATGGCTTATGTTATATTGGAAAGAAGTTTAAAACAAGATCACTTACAAAGAAGATAAATATTGATAAGTTAAAATGGATTGGCCAAAATAAGAAGGACGTGCCAACTTTTCATTCATCATCTCATAAAATAGCATAGGTATACCTAACATGAATAAAGTTGTTGAAATGACAAAAATATTCATATAAAACCCTCAATCACCAACGTGATTTTAATTTTTATGTCTAATTAGCAAACAAGATCCTCGTTATACTAGAAAAGTAAACTTCTTCAAATTTATAAATAAAAATTAAAAATAAATAATGGAAAGAAAAAGAGTGGTGAATTTCTTGCAAGTTGCAACAACTTTTCCACTATTTTAGAATGACCCATTCATAATTCCTAGTTTACTCTAATTAGACATGTGTGGTTCTATAACTAGTAATTGACACATGATAGCTAGTTTTTTTTCTATTTTAATATCAACTTCTTCTCCACCACTATTACCTCCATAATTCTATGTCCTAATCCATTTTGCTCCCATTTTCTAATCAATTATTCACACCAAAATTTGTTGCACTTTTTTTTAATTTTTTATTCATAGCATAATGGAATTCTTCCAAAAAGCAAATGTGGTACGTTTGAGAAGCTACCATGACAAATACATGCTAGCAGATGATGATCAAGAAGGTGTATACCAAGATCGAAATGGTACATACAAAAATGCAAAATGGAATGTTGAAATTGTAGAAAACTCAAATGTTATACGTTTGAAGAGTTGTTATGGCAAATATTTAACAGCTTCAAACATGCCATTTCTCATAAGGGGCACTGCCAAAAAAGTGTTACAAACAATGCCAAGAAGGTTAGATTCATCAATTGAATGGGAACCTATTAGAGAAGGGGTTCAAGTTAGGCTTAAAACACGTTATGGACAATACCTAAGAGGCAATGGTGGGTTACCACCTTGGAGAAATTCTATTACACATGATGTTCCACATAGAACAGCCACGGCTAATTGGATTTTGTGGGATGTGGACATTGTGGAACTTAGACCAAAACAAGAAGAAAAGGGTCAAAAACCAAAACCAAGGCCAACTCCTATAACACCGCCTGATCGATCTATGTATTCGACACCAACTGATCGTTCTCCGTCTCCTTCTTCTTCATGTGGGTCTTCTATGCCTATTGGTGATGATCTTGAGAAAATCGATCTTAGGTCTCCTGACACACACGAGGTTTGTCATAAGAAATTTCAACTTCTCATCAAAAAACACTTATTCAATGTATATGATACAATTTTTTATTATCAATATCAAATCAAATCTAACCAAATTAATTTTATGTTTCATAGTTTTAAAGTCACGTTTTTTTTGTAAAGAAAATCTTTTTTTTTTTGTGTGTGTGGGAAGGCTCATATGTTTTTATTTTTAGATTGCAGAAAAATTAATTTTATATACTAAAGTTTGATAAAAGTATAAGATTTTGATTATGATAATTGAATTTGGATTTGTTACAGTCACCATTTGATGTGTTTGAAATAATCAATATAAGTCTAGATCACTATTGAATTCAATTGACCAAATTTAATTTGGTGGATGGTATTGGCCAAATTTCTCTACATTGATCAATATTAATGTTGATTGATTGGTCTCCAAAAAAACATGTCATCAATCTTCATTAACATTGAACAATTTTACCATGACAATTCTAGAATTGTCAAACAAATTGAAGTGAATTTGGTTAGTTGAATCTAAGATTTGTTATTATTTTAAAATTTTGATATTACTACATTAAAAACACCAAATGGTGATGCACAATTAATTTTAAAATTCTACACATATCCAAGAAAAATGATTGTAATTGCATTGACCTCTCCTTATATGAGTGCAAATTTTTGAAATTAAATTTCAAGGAAGTTAATGTAATTTCCAGTATACTTAAATGAAAAATGGATAATATCTTGATTATAATTAATTTCACTCATTTTTTCTAAACATCTCACAATCTACTCATAACAACCTTTAAGGAAATGATTATTGTATAAAAAATAATATTTTCCACACAGCAACAATCTCATTCATATGAAATTTATGTAGATTTTTTAGTACAGAGGAAAGTTCCTATTAGTGTCGTGCATGTCACATATAAAGGTGCTTAAGAATTTTTCATGCATCAAGTTGGTGCATTGTTTCCAATGCAATGTGATACCAAAATATGATAACATTTACTAAGTGAGTACGGTAGGGTATAGTTAATGAAATATTTGAGAAAAATTAGGTATACACAAGAAAAAAGAAGAACCATATTATACAATAACATAAGATTTGGGTTGTTTTTATTTTATTTTATTTTCAGAGAGCAAGTTAAATTACCAAGTGCAAGGAGGTTATTGTATAATATGTTTTTTCTTGCTCTCTAAAAATAAAATAAAATAATATGGTTTTAGTGTATATTATTTAGTTTTAGTGTATTCCTAAGATGTTCCCAAACACTGTTTTGACTATTTCTGACCTGTTTATTGTGTAGTAAAATTGTTTTAGGCTGATTTATTTATTACTAACTTCTCCATACCTTGCTTGCAAAACTAAAAAAAATTGATCTCGAAATATTTATTGTAAGCTTAAAGTTCATTAATTCTGATTTTTATTTGTATTTACTAATTTTTTAAACTTGATGTTCATATCGAATTTGAGTCCATTATCATCATAAGAAAATTGTAATACAATAATAATATAATTCAAGAAATGTATCTAATTAAATCTTTTAACGAGGGATAATTGGAAACCACTTCATTCTATGTACAAAAACTGTGTACACAAGGTAAATTAAATTTAAGAAAAATATGTATGATAATGTAATAATTCCATATTTATTTATATTAAACTAGTCATTTTATTCTTATTTTTTTGTTCACATGCAGGATCATGAAATATCTTATGATTGCAAATCACCAGTGAAGGAAGGTAGGGTTATATTCTATGATGTGGGTAATGAAAATGGTGATGTTGATGATACACAAAAAGAAGCATTTTTTACCTTCAAAGGAAGTAATGTTGAGGAATTAAAGGATAAGTTGATGAAAGAAACAGGTCTTGATGATATTATTGTATGTTGCCGCAACCCTTTGAATGCAAAACTTTATCCACTTCTTTTACATCTTCCTCCAAATAAATCTGATATGCATGTTGTTGTGGTTCCATCTTCATTCAAAGGTAAATCTTCTATCATTTTGTTGTTGTAATTTTCTCTCTTTTATGTTACACATGATTCTTTTAAGAAAACTCTCTCATAAACCATGGAGATAGTGACAGTTTTTAGGTTTAATTCTGTGATATAAACCTAAAATGTGTCATAAAAAGATTAAACAATATATTAATGTTTTGAATTGTAATTGTGGGTATGTTTCATTTACCACAATAATGGAAATTGCTAGAAATTATGACCAATGCAGCTATAATTTTGATCATGACATTGTTGTGAAGTGTAGTTTAAAACATTGCTGATAAGGGTTCTCATTTTTTTACCATGAACTTGGATAGTTGAGAATCTTAAAATGTTTATGTGATGGTGTTAAGAAAGTGAGCTTAGTGCAATAATAAGATATTGCTTAGTGACTATGAGGTTATAGATATAAATTGTAAAAATAGTGTCTTTGCTTGCAGGGTAAAGAAAATGCAATATAAATAACTGATTTAACATCTTATAATGTTATTGAGACTTGCCTTTTAAGAATTTTAGGATATAGTTATATAAATATGCAAAATACTAGTATAATGTTTGGTATGAGAGAGAAAAGAAAATCGAATAGTCGTATACAATACATTATTACATTATATCCTTTCACAAAAAATATGTTATAGAATACAATAATGCACTAAACATGTAATATAACATATTTGTTATGTTTCATCTCCTTTTAACAATGTACCAAACATTTGCAAAGTAAATCCATTGTTCATTATGAAAGTGTGTAGTGTTCATGCTTCTCATGATTTAATTTTGATCTAACAATTTTTCTGATTATAATCACTTGTCAGGCCAATGAAGACAAGATATTACACTTGTATTGGCAGAAGAATGTTCCTAGAGTTGCTTATATACACATTTGTTGAATTAAAACTACAAGTGCAAATGAAGCAACTAATCATACATTCAAATCAAAAGCACAAGGGACCAACCAATAAGCTGATAATTTTTTAAGGTTTTCCAAAAGTTCTATGGGACTTAATTGAGATGTAATGCAAATTAATGATTTTGATTTCTTTTTGTCTATATATAATTCTTAACTAGGAGTTATGTATGTATTCCTCTTGTAATAATTAACTATTGGCTTTTTAACACTGAATTTACACATTTTTTTAGAGACTTCTCTCATTTAATTTGCATTATGATTAGTAGTCTGTCTGTCAAAACTATGTGTCTGTCGATCTGTATTCTTATTTTTCTGATATCAAGTGTATACATAAAGTTTTTATAAATTTCTCAATATGTACCTATAAATTTCTTAAAGTTTCTATAGAGAGTGGTATATTACATTCCTTCAAAGTTTTCAACTTCGCTGCAAGATTTTTTTTTGCCCATTCTGCATAGTGGAATTTCAACCAGTTATGACATATTGAAATTATGGGGTTAAGGAAATGTGTCAAATCCAATTAAATTTCATTCCTTTTTATGTTTTATGCAATATGTATGTTACAAAATCATTAGCAACTTATATGTTACAAAAACAAACATAAAAACATTGAATATAATAAAGGACAATATTAAAATATAGAAATTACATATATTCAATTACATATTTGCCCCTTAATTATTTTTTGGCTTTATATATAAAAATATAGAAATATATATAGGAAAAGATGTGCAACCTTTTCTTTTCTGAGAAACTTTTGCCACAAGAAATGCTACCATGACGAAAAGAAGTCATGTTATTTGTAGAATAAAAATAAGATTATTTAGTATGAGTCAAATGGACGAATTTGGAAATGAATCTTAATGAATAGGTAAAAAGTTATATACCAATTCATATAAATTCATTCAATTCATATTTTAAATTACTTAATCAATCCATATCCAAATTTAATGGATGAATTCTAATCTATCCATAACTCCATTTTCATGAATTCGAATTAATGAATATCCAATTCATTCGAACTAAAAATATTGTTGAAGAAAATTATTCTTTTAAAAATCATTATCTCAATAAAATATATTTTAAAATCACCTTTAAAAAAACACTTTTAAAAACCACATTTTTTAAATGTTTTTAAATTTATTTTTTGCAATATTATAAAAGTATGTGACATTTAAGGTTTTGCGTGCAAAGTTTTTAACATCTATATATTTATATATCTCAATTTAATAAAAAAAATTCAAAGTGAGAGTGATAATAGTACAAGAAAGTGAGAGTTGAGGTAGATGATAAAATTGAAAAGCAAAATACATCATTTTTTAATGTTTATTTTTTGGATGAAGATATTTATCTAAATGGATATATTTATGAATATCCATAAGATATAATAAATGAATTTAAGTACATCTATTATTAAAGTTATTTATTAGATTATATCTATTTAAACTTATTAACTTTAATTGATGGATTTAATTTTCTTGAATTTGGATGAATTATTCAGTGTGGATAAATTTTATTCAACAATACCAATCAAAAGGATAATTTTTTCTTATGAATTTAAATATATTTAGTTTTGATACAAAAATTTATTTAAATATATCATTTGCAATTGATTTGATTATGGTATTATATTTTTTAATTATTTATAAGAGTGTAATATCTATAAGTATTATCATAGTAGAAAAAATATACAATCAATATCATTCATTTACTATTTGAAGTTAAAATCTGTGTACTAGTAGTTAAGTTTTATTATACTGTTAATACATCATTTATCATTAATTTGATTATTTTGTTTGTTTGGGAGTCAATAGTAGTTAATAAATCATTAAGGGATGATTTACTAAAAATAGTTACACGGTTAAGCTATACATATTAAAATCCTTATTATTTATATTTAAAATTAATAATTTTGAATGTAAATATAAATTGTATTACCTAAGAAAAGAGAAAATAATGATTGTAGTGAGAAATTTTAAAATTTTATCTCTAATAAAATTTGAAAGATAGAGAGGAAGAAGCAAAGGAGCGTGTGTTGAGAGTGAGAGAGAATGGTAGCAGTTATACCAAAGTGTTCTTCTTTTTCTTTCAGATTTGTCTTAACTACTAGAGTAAGGAAGTGCTTTATCCATGCCATTTCCCAACCTCCAAAGGTACCTTCCCTTTTATTTATTTTAATGTCTGTTTTGCTTTTAAATGTCGGCGAGCTGGAGAGAGTAGATGTATACAGTCTTACTCTCGCAAGTGGAATAGGTTATTTCCACGATGTTACGAGAAGTAATTAATTTCTTGAGGATAGTATGGTAGCATTAGTATTAGTTGAGAATGCAAATTGAGTTTTGGTAAAAGGACAGTCTAGTGTAGAAGGCCACCACCTAGTAGGGTCTGGAGAGGGTAGATGTACATAGTCTTATCTTCGATAGCGAATATAAGGTTGGGTACATCGAATTTTGGAAATGCCAAACATGTTGGAATTTTGTTTTCAAAATTGTGTTTGCAGTGTCCAAACTCAATTTCGAAGTTCCGGGAAGTAATATGACTGTTACTTTATCTATAAGGGATCCATGTAGCTATTCACTAATGTTATCAAACAGAACTTGTCATGACTAAGAATCTAAGAATGTTTTCTTTCTTGTGCAGTCAAAGGAAGAACTTTTGGTGGTAGTTGGGGGCGGAGCAGCAGGTGTGTATGGAGCAATTCATGCTAAGACTGTGGCACCCCATCTCGGTGTGGTTATTATCGAGCAGGGAAAGCCTCTCACCAAGGTCTGTGTCATATTCCTTTATAGCTGCATGTGCATAATGCTACCAAGTTATTAAATTGTGCAGTTTTTTTCTCATTCTCTTATGTTCATTTCGTATATTGCTGGTAGGTGAAAGTCTCGGGAGGAGGCCGGTGTAATGTAACAAATGGCCATTGTGCTGACAACATGGTAATCCTCTTTTCCCAGTATTTGTAGCATAGCACTATTCCTTTCCATGTTCTAGTCATCAGCACTGCTTTATTTATTTAATAAAAATAAATGGCCAGAATTTAGTTTGGGTATTGCAATTTTGTAATCAACTTCAGATCATTGTATTGGTTTCTTTCCTATGAGGGATTAATAATTCAGTTTTATCAGTGTTGATTTCAGTCATAACATTGTTTTGTTGTGTCCTACTTGCTTGTAATAACTTTATTAGGCCTTATTGTAATGGCAACTTGATGTTCGGAGTGATGATTAGTTTGTAGATTTTGGCAGAAAACTATCCAAGGGGTCACAAGGAATTCAGAGGACCCTTCTTTAATACGCATGGCCCGACGGATACCATGTCTTGGTTTGTCTCTCATGGGGTGGAACTGAAGGTTGTTCTCTGGAAAGCTACCCTTTAGTTGTTTTTGTTTATAATGGATATCTCTGATTTATGATTAACTGCTCATAGATCGAGGATGATGGTAGGGTATTTCCTGTCAGCAACAGTTCTTCTTCGATAATTGATTGTCTCATGTCTGAAGTAAAGCAAAGGGGAGGTATGTTGACTTATTTAGTAATGCTATATTGCCTTTTTGCATCATGTGGATTCTGCCGAAGGGGAGGTATTGTATGTTCGATAACTGCCGAGCATTCTATAACTTGTTTCTAGGGCTGCATGTGGGTTGAGTTGGATAGGTATTCATGCAAAAATAGAACCTAACCAAACAATGTTGGTTTGGGTAAATATTGTTTTGATCTTCATAATCAAACCGAACCAACCAGCTGTTCATTGGGTTGGTTTGGGTAGGTCTATTGGGTCTGAATGACAAGCAGAGAATAGAGAGTGGAAGACAGAACTTCGAGCACAGACCAACATGTTGAGCTTCGAGCTGTTGTTTGTATTGGACTGCTGGTACCAGGAAATATCAGGGAAGGCGATCTTGCCGATAGGGACAATGATGATAGGTTATGTGTGTGGGTCACTATGCAAAGCAGTGGCAGGGTCACTATACAGAGCTGGGGTTCGTGTGTGTAACTAATAAGGGTTGAAAATTCGAATGAAGGATTAAGCGTGAGTTTTCGTGTTCACATGTAGTCTGTAAAGTGTGCCTAGTATTAGTAAAACGATGTAGTATTGTTATTGTGATTCTATCTATTGGTTCTATGGGTTGGTTTGGTTCCATTCATAGCCAAACCAAGGAACCAAACCACCCATAATTGGTTCCAGAAAATACCCAAACCAACCCAATGAATCGAACCAACCCAAAAATATGGGTTGGGTTGCTTGGTTTTCGCAGAACCAGGTGCAGCCCTACTTATTTCTGTGGTGTTCATAAACCCCAGCACTACCTGTTACAGGGTTAATATCTTTGTCTGAAGTTAAATCCTGACTAACTATATGATATCCAATTATCCATTAATAAATTATTTTAAAGCATAGTTGTTCAGTGTCCACTTTTTTCCTACATTTGCCTCAGACTTGCTTCATATGAATTCAGGGTCTAGTTATTTATAATAGTGTACTTTCAAACTGTCAATGCTGAATTTTGTATTAATCAGTTTCTGTGCAGACCAGAAAAGCTGTAACAGCAGTGTCTGTTGCAAATAGTGGCAAGTTCCTTCTCGAGGTTGAACAACTACCAGCTCATCACGTTGAACATGTTGAAGCTGATTATCTATTGATGGCCAGTGGTAGTAGCCGACAGGTTGTGGTGGATGATTGATTTATTTGATTTGAGATGCATGAATCCATCAGATTTTTAATCGGGTTCATTCTGTCACAGGGTTATGCTCTTGCATCTCAGCTTGGTCATTCAATTGTAGATCCAATGCCGAGTTTATTTACTTTCAAAATAGAAGATTTGTCTTTGAGGGAATTGTCTGGGGTAAAGCATTAATCTTTTTCTATATACCTTTTTCCTTTTCTTGGCCATATCAATATTTTTATATAGCTTATCAGTGGAAGCATGCTTGTCCACTTTTCTTTTGTTAATGAGAGTTTCAATCATTCATTTTGAGCTATAGATATATTGAGAAAAGGGAAAGCAGTAAATATGTATGACATTACCAAAGCTACTTTCACCCCATAATAATGAGAGGATGTTAAGTTTACCGACTGAAAAATTCAATCTCATATAGTTCTATCATATTTGTGGAAGAGTGTTGTTGTGGACCTCTGAAATCTTTATATCTGCTGAACACAGCTATGTCTGCTTTGCAATGGATGATTTATGAACGGGTGATTGTTAATGATGATTGAATAGGCCCTGATTTTGTCGGTTTTTTAATCAACTGTTTTCATAACCACAGTGGAGTCTTTTAGATTCTCTTTATATAGACAAGTGTGATTCTTCTTTTAGTCATCTTGCTATCTATATCACGTGTCTTCAAACTCGTTATTCAGAAATGCTGGTTATACAATTGTTTCTCATTAACTCAAGCTTCTTTTCTTCTCTTTTATATTGTTTAATTTATTTTTAGGTTACATTCCCTAGAGTTAAAGTGAAACTAAAATTGGTTAGTGTCCAAAAGAATATACCTCAGCTGACACAGGTATGTTTTGTTATTACCACAGATCAAATAGTGAAAACAAATATGCATTAATATTTAAAATTTTAGGTTGGCCCCGTGTTAGTTACACATTGGGGACTCAGCGGTCCAGCAATTCTTCGGTTATCTGCTTGGGGTGCTCGTTATCTGTTCAGTTCGGGTTACAAAGGTAAAGGATAATCTTTTCCCTTACCCTGTGTTTGGAATTTTCAGATTATGATAGAATTGAAATGACTTGTATGAAATGGTTGCGATTGATGATAGTTTAAGACTTCAATTCATCTACAAATCATTGTGTGTAATATCTCATGATTTGTAACTTTTGAAAAGATTTGTTAAATCATTTTCATTTCGAATGAATTCTTTTCAATTCTGAAGTGTTCGAAAGATAGGATTGAAGTACATTTCCTTTTTTCCTCTTACAGATGTTGGTCTCATTTGGATGCAGGGAAACTTATTGTGGACTTTATCCCTGATCTGCATGTGGGAAGTTTGAAGTCCATGCTTATTGAACACAAGAATCAATTTGCGGTAAATTATCGATCGAGTGATTATTGCAAAATTTTAGAAACCTAGTAACCTACATGCATGGTATCGTGTATTAACTAGGAAGAAGAATGTGATTTATATTATTTCGCCAATGGGGTTTGATAGAGAGCTGAAAACTCACTATCAACAGACACTGACAATTACAACTACTCCTAATGAACAGCATAAAATGTGAAAATAAAATAACTGATTTCTTTCTTCATTGATTTCTTTGGTAAATAGTAAAAAGTACGATATTTAAAGACATGTAAGAAACCCAAAAACTTACTAGAGCCATACAAGTGGCATAATCATAGAACTAAGTAGGAACATTCTAGAACTACAATTCGGGTGCTCGTTACCTATTGTTATCCTTTTTAATGGGCTTGAGCCGAAGCAGCTTATCATTACCGTACCCTTCAATGACAACCTTGTACTCAAGGTTGAACATAGCTATGGGCAAAAGAAGCACAACCTTATCAATGACCTTTGTCTATGCATTTAGTTGTTGGCTGAGTATGAAGTTGTATCAAGAGAGTCACCATTTAGCTATAACTTTCTCTTTTCCACAATTTGTTTACTTAATTACTTAAGCTTATAAACAAGCATTAAATTACATTCAAATGGTTGTAGTAAGTTTTAGGTTGTGTCTTTTCAGAAACAAAAGGTAGTCAATTCATATCCTCCTGAATTTGGCATAACAAAAAGATTTTGGAGCTATGTGTTGGAACGACAGGTATTATATTTTTTCTTTATCTAATTAAGGTTGTTGCTTAGTGACCATGAGATCATGGATTCAGATCCTGGAGACAGTCTCTTTGCTTGCAGGGTAAAACTGCATACATCTACCCTTCTCCAGACCCCACTAAGTGGGAGTCTCGTGTACTCGGCCACCCTTTTAATTAATATGCTGAACTGCAGTTGTAACAAAGTCGTTTCTAAGCAAAGTATATAAATATTACTCATATGCAGGGTGTAAATGGAGATATCTTATGGGCTTCCATTTCAAACAATTCATTAATGTCCATTGGTTCTATGTTAAAGGACTGCACATTTGAAGTTATAGGAAAGGTGAGATTCCCTATCCTTCCTTTAATATCAAGGGCCTAATTGTTTTGGAAAAAGTGATTCTACCAAAGTGATTTTGACAAAATGGTTTTTTGAGAAGACTAAAACACAGCTTCTAAAAAAGTTGAATTTCAGCTTTTTTTCAAGAGCCCAACCAAACAAATCTGGAAGTGTCTGAAGTGATTTTTTGATCAAAATAAATCACTTTTTATTTATAAAAAGCCATTTGTTATGTTTCCTTGATATAACATTTTTTTCTCCTTTCCTAATGAAGGGTCAATTTAAGGATGAATTTGTTACTGCTGGTGGTGTTCCCTTATCAGAGGTTATCTTTCTTCTCACTCTTCTTCTCTTCCTCATTACCCTTCCATTAGTGGTTAGAAATATAACTCAGCTACCATTATTTTTTGTTTGTTTTACTTTTATTTATTGAAGATTTCTCTGAACACAATGGAAAGCAAAATTTGCTCAAGACTATTCTTAGCAGGAGAGGTAGCTTAGTTTTTTATTTATTTATTTTTAAATTTGAACCTTTGTAGAAATACTATAAATCTATGGTTTAAAATAATCTAATGTCTATAAGTCTATCTTTTGCAGATACTAAATGTTGATGGAGTAACTGGTGGTTTTAATTTCCAGGTAAGTTCTCTTAATATAAAATTTCCTTGTAAAAATAAATAAATGTGACTATAGATCCAATGTAACATAACACTAGAATGCTAATTTCTTACCAATGAGAATATGGTTTGGTTTTGGGTTAAGGTATATTCTTGTTTGAAGTTTCACTCCAACTTCAACAAAAAAAAAAATGTGACTCGGTGCGTAAGGCTTCCACTTAGTGGGGTCTAGGAAGAGTAGATGTATACAGCCATGAGCCATACCTCTATAGGCGGAGATGCTATTTCTAGGATTTGAATTTGTGGCCTCATGATCACTAAGTAACAATCTTACCGTTGTGCCAAGTTCAACATCTATCACTCCAACTTCAACAATCATTGTATATTTCCATTGTGCTTTTGTGTTGCCCCTCACTTGATATATTTTTATAAGATAGCATTATGTCCACAATTTTTCCTTTCAAAGTATATTTAGTATTTACCATGCAATTTTAAAAAAAAAGAAATGTGGTTTGGGTACCCTTGGTTCACACAAAAGAATATGTCTCAACCTATGTTATGGATTTGTTTAAATATTTAATAATGAGTGTAATATCTATACACTATCAATATAAAGATTTATACACAATCGATATATCATCTACTATCTATTTGTATTTTTTGAAGAGTCATTGATTATTAAAAATGAATGGTAATAATACAGTGGCAGATAAAATTCATACACTATACATTTTATTTACATCATACCCTCATTTTGATAGTGGACGAAAGTAGCCACATTCTAATGTATTAAGACATGGAAAGTGAACCCTTTATTATATTGATATTTTTTTTGATTGGTTAGTCAAAATAAAAAAGTCGGTTCTGTACATGAGGTTCCCACAGTATGGTCTGAGGAAGATAGACGTATGCAATTTTACTCTATAAGTGGAGAGATTGTTTTCCGGGTTTGAACCCATAACCTGATAATCACTAAACAATAAGCTCCGTTAATTGATTAATGCCATTGTCAAGAGTTTGATCCATTTTCCTTTGTTCTGTGCAGAATGCTTGGTCTGGAGGATTTATTGCAGGAACAACAATTGGTGAATTAGCACTCTCTAGGTTTAAAGTAAATGCTGATTTTTAAGTTCATTGGTAACTATTAGTTGGTTCGTTGCATGATTTTTTATGGGGTATTTGGTTTTTCTCGTTTTGGGCATCAATTAGGACAAGTTTATTTATCTTATTCTTTTTTTATGTACTTCTTTATTCTTTTTTTTTCTATTCTATTTTCTTGTGGATGATTTTTTCATATGTTTAAATGTAGAATGCTAATCATACATCTAATCAGTAATTTTGTAACTACATAAATTATGAGAAAAAATGTATATACCAATAGTGTAAAAGTTTTATATATTGTTACTGCATCATACCATTTATATTTAATTATTAATGACTCTTTAAAAATATTAATTTGTATAAATTTTTACATTGATAGTACACTCGAAAATTATTAATCATTTTTTTTTGTACCATGGGGTTTGAACTCCCAGAAAACTGTGGCTAGAAAACAGAAGGAACAAATTAAACCATAAAAATACATTCATAATTGGAAATGTTCCTTAAACACACTGTACACAGAAACTCAAGAGAAAAAAAGCACTAAAGGAAAAAAAATTAAAACACAAATTCAACAACTTAGTCATTAAAATACAAATTCAATAGTTCTCAACATTCAACGATTAAAAATATATATATTTCCAAGCTTAGAAATTTTAAAATCCAAAGTTGCTACAAATATATAAATATGCAAGTGTATATAAGTTGCATTCACCACAATGAATGTAGCAAGTGTTGTTGTTTAAGGAAATTATGTCATTCATTAAAGATGGCTTGGAAAATGTTAATGTCTAATATATTTTGATTGGATTTTTGTGTTGAAAGTAATTCATTTACACTTTTGATGTAAACAAAAAATATTTCATGATGTAAATCCATATACCTTTCATTGAGCTAGAGGTTCAAATGTTCAATTATATTTTATAACCTTTTTTATCCCTTTTATCAATGAAAGTTTGTGTGCTTTTGTACCTAAATTATTAGAAAAAAATTACGTAAAACTTTTTCAAACATGAATAAAAATGTAGTAATCTTAATACAACAAAATCTTAAAAATATTTCTACCAATTGAGCTATTTGTATTATCTTCTCTCAAGATCCAATCATAGTGACTAGTTTTTTGCTTTAAAATTTTGCAAAAGGGAGATAGCTATCAAATGCACTACTAAAGGATAAAAATATTGAATGTGAACGACAAATAAAATAAATACCTAAAATCCAAATACAAAGATATCTTATAACAGGAAAAAAAAATGTATAAAGTGGGAGTGTATTAAGAGTTTTATACATTATCAATACATCATTTATCGGTCATATTCAATGATAATTAACTCTTACGAAAAGTAAATAATTGAATTATAGATGATGCAATGACTATGTATAAATTATTATACTAACAGTGCATAGATATTACAATCATCTTATAATCAATGTGTCATATATTATAACACCCTCAAAGATGCCAATTGCTTAGTTTTACTTAATAATAAATCTATTTCAAGTTTAAATATATCATGAAAATAACCCTTACAACACAATAATTTTCTCTAGTAACATCACTATGATACTTTGATCCTATAATTTGTTATTTTAATCAATAATAACATAAAATAAAATACTACAATAGCATCCACTTGATTTGAAAATGAAATAAAAACATCAAATTTGTTATAGAATCATTGTCATTAACATGATGACACTAACAACAACAACCACAAATACCATCAACTTTGGGTAATAGGAACCCAAATAATAAACATCTACACTTATATATTCAAAGCAAATATTCAACCTATCTTCCATATAATTGGTCACTTAAACATGTGATTGATAATTATTTTGACCAAACAAATTCCAAAATGATTCTAGTCATTTCATATTTTAAACCTTCATGTGGCTGCAATTCAATAGGAATGCTTCTACTTCTATAATCCTTCTTAACACAACATATATTTGCATACTTTCTGGGTTGCAATTCTTTTAAGCATAGAAAATTCTCCCATATTTCCTGCCAATGAAAATAGAAAAATAAGCACATATATATATATATATATGAATATAGGTAAATATAAAAGCATAATAATATGAAATAACTTCTGTGAGAATCCTCTTTAGTACGGGAGAGATATGTGTATGAAAAAACATAAAAAAATAATATGATGTAACATTTTAAATGTAATATGATGACATTTTTATCCTTAAATACAAAAAACAGAATCAATAATTTGTCTCTCGAGATGGTACTTTTTCGAAAAATATAAAAATATTGAGTTTTTTTTGTATACCTTGAAGAATGTGCTGTCAGATAATGATATCACATTGATAGCTAAGAAAGTAACTGATGGAGAAGTAGGCATAATAGCATTCCAATCAATAGAATGAGATGTTATAAATATCATTGGCTCTATTTGATCATCAACTTTATTAAGAATAGATAGCATGAGTTTATTCAATCCTTCCAAAATGAATACTGCCTGAAAATAATGAATCAATATACTTATTAATTCAACAAGGACATTATTCTAACAAGAAGAACATCATAAATATAATCTGATTCACTCATTTCAGAAGTAAGTTAAAAAAACATACTCCACATTTTAGTCATTCATTCTATCAAAATCAAATGATTCACCTGATTTGAACCGTTAAGTTTTCGTAGAATAAATGACTAAAATGTGGAGTAAGTTTTTCTTAACTTACTCATGAAGTAAATGGATCCCTCACAGATTTAGTTTCGAAGTGTTTACCTTATTGCCACCTAAAACAATGACCACTTTCAAATTCTTGGTGGAAGTGAAAGTGCTTCCAAGTACTAGATTGTTCAATGCATGCATTTGTTCAGAACGTCCATTTTGCAGTAAAGAGAATTCATATCTAAAATCTTCTAAAACACATTCACTAACAAATTTGAAAGGCATGTGATTGGCTTCATATTCAAATGACACCAAATTTGGACAATGAATCTCCAATGTTTTTGTTTCAATTCTACAATGGCTTATGACCAATTTCTTCATACTTTGGCTATAGATTTTGCCCTTAATCATGCGCCTTATAAGTCTCAATTCTGTGAGTCCTTTAAATGCAGAAAGCTCATTAGAAAGCCATATACTTGTATCATTGAAGAAATTCCCATAAGATAGGTGCAACTTCTTCATTGTTTCAAAACCCACCTTCATAATAGTACTATTAGACCAAAAATCTTCTAGAACAAGATTATGAAAAAACAAGGACCCAATTTCCACCATCTTAACATCTATGCAGAAAGACATGTTGAGTTCAACAAGGTTACTAAGACCCAAAAGTTGAAGAGTTTTTGAAGTACTACAATGACTCATACTCAATATTTGTAAACGAGGACACCCAGAAATCAATTTTTCTAGTAACTCATCTCTAAGATCAATGTAGAAAAGAGACAAAGTTTTTAGATTGGGAATGTTGATTGTTTTGCATGCTTTGATGAAGCAGAAACAATCCAAATGCATATTAACAAGTGTTTTACAATCAAGAACAAGATGAGAAAGGTTATCTAAGAAACACAACTTGAGAGACATGGTTTTAACACCAAGACCAATCACTTTTTCCAGTATTAGGTTTACATAATTTGATTTTGGTATATCATCAGAATCACACAAGGTTAAGTGCAATTTAAACCTTTCTAAATGGTTGCAATTCATTTCGATTCGGCGATTCAAAGATTGTTCTACATAATGAAGGAATAAGCTTCTACCTTCAAGGCTAATGACATCAGAATCACTAGGTATGAAATCTTCTTCATGGAAAAACATGTTTGGTCTTGAATAATATAGGTTCCTCCATGTTTTAGATAAGAAACATGTTTTTGCACAATCCTTGTTATCACTGAAGGAAGATAATATGTAATGGATAATGGGTTCTGGAAGCTGAGAAATGAAGTCTTGATTTTCATTGTTTAGGGCAAGCTTATTGTGAGACATAATTTTTCTATGGAAAATGAAGGGTTAGGGTTAGGGTTCAAAGTTTGAGTCTAAGATAACTTTGGGATTGTGAGGGTTTCAAATCAATTGAGAGTGATTGGTGAAAGAGTGAGAATGGGATTCAGAGAGACAATTGAATTCCAATCTGGTATGAAGAAATGGAAGCTATGGTTCAATGGGTGGTGACACATGATGCAACAATTATATATATATATATATATTTTATTATGCTAGATAATAGAGAAATATATAAGTATATATTACAAATGACATCGTCCACAATTCATATTTAATTATGATTGATTTTTTTAAAAATTAATACATATTAGGGATGACAAAAATATTCATCTCATAGGTGTTTACAAAAATATTCAATACCCATAATAATAGCTTATGAATGAGTATATAGATATAATGATATTCGTCCCATGTGTATCAGCATAATTATAAATTAACTTTTTAATTAAACATTTTATATATATTATAATTTTATACCATTTTAACATTATATTTTACTAATATTTTTATTATTTAATAATCAATTTTAGTGATTGAAGCATAATGATAAATTTATTATATACATATGCAAGTATTCATGTAATAATTATTTATATATATTAATTATTACAAAATATATAAATATATAAGTAATTTTAAAAATTCATTAGTACACTCAAATACTTGCTACACATATGGGAATCTAAAAATTCATTAGCCACAAATAACTTTTTTAAGTTTACTCTATATTTTAGTCATTAATTTTAGGGGAATCTAAAAAGAAACATATTATTTTATAATGCATTATCAACAGTGTAAAAACCTTATTTTATCCGACATGTTTAAATAATTTATTATATATAATAAAGTGAAAAGGAGGAAAGAATTAATTTTACAATGGGTTGGTATTTTAAAATGAATATATTCTATGAGGTAATTAATATTATCAATATTTTAAAAATGAAAAATCCTACACCATAATAGATATTTTCAATTTTTTTAAAATGGAAAAATTCTATCACTTTTTTATATAAGGAATGGAAAAATTCTATCACTTTTTTCTTATTATTATTCATTTTTTAAACACCATTTGAAATACACACCAAAATATGAATTTGGGTCATCTCCATCATTCGAGAGTCCATTACCATGTTGGAATGTAACATGTGGCCGACAAAAATAAAAATCTAATGGTCCTACTTTGAACTTATTTTTTAATCAACTAAATTATAAATCTTATTTCTCATTGTAATCTAGTATTAGACTATCGAGTACAGGAGAGGACTTGGAGTAAGCACCAAAGAATGACTATCAAGGTTAATCTAAATTCATATTATAAAATTGTTAGGTGAACTTCTAAATTCATGTTATATCAGTTTTTATGTCTATCAATCCATGTCATTCTCTGAATATTGATTGAGCAGTTGCAATGCATATTCAGTGTACATTAAATCTTTTTCTACCTGCATTAATTCTTTTTATTCTATTTTACGAGTATTATTTCTTTTCAAATTTTGTTAATTTTTTTATACATTCAATTTTTATTTATTTAGGGGAAATTCACTTATTCCATAAGTAAGTTAAAAACATATTCATCCGCATCTTAACCATTAATTTTAGAAAAAATTAGTCCTTTAAATTAACGAGTAGATATAAACTATTAAAGTTTCCTAGAATAGATGGTTAAAAGTGTAAGTTTTTTAATTTACCTTATGTAAGTGGATCTCCTTCCATTTATTTATTACTCTTATGATTTATTTGTTAGTACTTATTTTATTTCCATGTATTTAATAAAAATAAAATGAATAATAAAATAATATAAAACATTTTTTAAATAATAATTAAATTTTATGATAATGCTTGAAATACATAATATATATTCTTTATTGCCAATAATTAATATAAAATTCACTTAGTAGTGGACAAATTAATAAATATTTATGAAATAATTAATAATGAACCAAAAATAAATAATTAATACTCTTTGTACACAATGATAATAAATGATTAACCTTTCTTTTAGTAAATTATATTAAGGATGGATAAAAAATCATGAGTATTAATTTATTTTCCTTAGATCATCTTTTGAATGATTATGATATGTCACTTCTTTTCTTTGATGTTATTTTCTATTAGAAAATAAAAAATAAAGATTTGTTATAGGGATTGAGGAAGGGTTGTGAGTATTCACTTTTTTCCACCAATCATTTTTAAATGATAACAATATGTCACTTCTGTTCTTTAAAATTATTTCTTACAAATTATAAAATAATAAACATATTAAGAATAGAAAAAAGGATTGCGAGTGTTCACTTTTTTCATTAACTCAGGGCGTTCAACAGTCTTGATATGTGACTTATGTTGTTTAAAACAATTAAAATATATGCCACCAATCAAAATAATTTTTTATTTCTAAAACTATATAGTTTTGATTTTCATATTACACATAGTAATGCGTTGAAATAAGATAAAATATTAATGGACACGATAATAAACATACATTTCTGTCTTTTCTCAATAAATAAAAGAAATAACCAAAGTTTAAGATATAAAATAATTCATGTAATTAATAATTGCATCGTCTTAGTACTTGCAAGTAATAATACATTCTTCAATGCATAATTGGTTCTGAAGTTTAGAATTCTAATTTAAAGACCAATACATTTGAAAGTGGTATAGAGTTGGTTTTCTATGTTTTGTTATAAAAACGAGGTGACAATTCCAAATCATTTAAAAAAATAATAAAATATTCTTTTTCCTTTAAGTAGTGCATATGGTGTTTGAAAATATCATAACCAAAGCACCAAATATGTAGACATTAACTTGGTGCTTAAAAAGTACACCAAGTAAACCCTCAAAGATGAAAGTGGCCACAACATAACATAAATATTCATATATAATTACTGGATTATTTATTATTTATTTGTATTATTTATATTTTAAAATTGATTGAAAGGTGGATGATAAGTTGAATAAGAAGTCAATGCTACATTTTTTACTCTATTTATTAATTAGATATTGAATGAGCAAAGTTAAACTATATAGTATAAACTATAAAGTCTCCACCACTTGATTCTGTGAAAAGAAAATCTCATATGAATAAAGAATGTTATAAACCTTTTCCCTCTAACATCATACAATTATACTCATCAGATCACTATTCAGCTAAAAGAAACCTAGCTAGGACTCATGATTTTTCGATAATGATGTTCCATTAAATATATTTAATATAAATAATGAGAATAATAAATTAGACAATGACAATCTTATTTTTTAGAATTGAATGTGAAATACATCATTGATGCTCTCAAGCCTGATATTGCACATGTCAATTCCAATGTAATACCTAAAATTCTAAATTATAGTTTTGACCCTTTATCATCATATTATTATATTCAATATAATTAATAAAATTGGCTATTCATAAAAACATTGTAAATAAAAATTAAATAATTTTTTGATGAAAAACCAAATATGTTGAATCTCATTGGTTTCTAGTATTTGGTTTGACTACTCTTCTTAAAGGAAAAATCATTTAACATTGATATTAAATGCCAAGAAGCAAATTATTATATAGTGTATTACCAATATTACAAATACCTAATTTTATCCAACCTATTTAAATAATTTATTTAAATATAATAAATTGAAAAGGAGCAAAAAATTCATTCTATAAAAGATTGGTGTTTTAAAATGAAAAATATTCTATGGGATAATAAATATTATTAGTATTTTGAAATTGAGTAAATTGCATTGAATTATAAATATTAAATTTGTTTTAAAATGAATAAACCCTACTATATAATAGATATGATCAACTTTTTAAAAATGGGAAAATTCTATCAGTTAATTTATATAAGGAATAGAAATGTATATGGGTTTTTGAAAGAGAGTTAACAATTAGTACTCATTTTTTAAGTGACATTCTCTATCTCAAAACCACATATTTTTAACTATAGATGTATCCCATATACTCCATTTGAAACACACCAAAATATTTTAGAGAAATACTACAAAACACAAAAGAAATACAATGAAGGTTAATCTAATTCTTTCTTTAGAAAGTTATACATCAATTTGCATTAGAGAGAATAAGAGTTGTGTAGTTAAACGTGTTGAAATGTCATATTACATAAGTTTTCGTGTATATGGGGCCATGTCAATATTTCAATTTTCAATGTGTTGTTGCACTGCATATTCAATGCTTATTTTTTCTACAAGCATTAATTCTTTTTATTCTATCATACTAGTATTATTTCTTTACAATTTTTTTTTACATTTTTATACATTCAATTTTTATTTATTTAGGGGAGAATTTACTTACTTTATGATAAAGTTAAAAAACTTTATTTCATGATTCATTTTAAGAAAATTCAAAGATTTGAATTAATAAGTAGATTTGAACTATTAGATTTTTCTATAATAAATAGTTAAATGTGAAATATGTTTTTTTTAACTTACTCTTGGTGTAAGTGGATCTTCTCCATTTTGTTTATTCCTCTATATATGTTTAGGATTTATATGCAAAAACTTATTTTATTTCCATGTATTTAATAAAAATAAAATGAACAATTAAATAACATAAAATATTTTTTAAATAATAATTACATTTTATGATAATGCTTGAAATACATAGTATATTTTCTTTATTGCCAATAATTAATATAAAATTCACTTAATAATGGAAAGTTTAATAATGAACAAAAAATAATTAATTAATACTTTTTTACTCAATAAGAATAAATGATTAATCTTTCTTTTAGTAAATTATTAAAGATGAATAAAAAATCACGAGGATTCACTTATTTTCCTTGGATCGTCTTTTGAATGATCATGACATGTTACTTCTTTTATATAAAATTATTGTTATATGGATTGAAGAAGGGTTGTGAGTATTTATCTTTTTCTAGGATGATTTTTTGAAGATAATGATATGTCACTTTTGTTCTTTAAAATTATTTCTTATAAATTATAAAAATAATAATCATATTAATGATAGAAAAGGGTTCTTAGTTTTCATTTTTTCTTCAGCTTATGCATTCAATGGTCTTGATATGTCACTTATGTTCTTTAAAACAATTAATATATATTCAACCCACTAAAATAGTTTTTTACCCTAAAACTATGTAGTCTTAATTTTCACATTACACCTATGATACGTAGGAATAAGATAAAATATTGTTAGACACAAAAATAGATATATATTTTTGTCTTTTGTAAATAAATAAATAAAAGAAATAATCAAACAAGTTTAAGATATAAAATAGTTCATACACTTAGTAATTGTATCATCTTAATACTTACAGATTGAGTGATAATACATTCCTAGATCCATAATTGGATCCCGAGCTTTGAATTCTAACTTAAAGAATAACACATCATGAAATTGGGCATAAATGTTTTTACATATTTTGTCAAAAAAAAAATTGAGTCCCAACAAGCATGTAGACATTAACATAACATAAAATTATCTTTCCAAAGTATTTGGCAATATCAATAAATTCGGTTCTCAAAGACCCAATATGGTTATATTTTTAAACTTTGGAAGACTGATTTATGCAATCTTTTTTTAAATATTTATTAAATTGTCATTACCTCTTTATTTAAATTGGTGATAATACATTTGATTTTACATCCCAAATTTGAATCTCTATTTTCCACTAGTGAACTTAGATATGAAGAAATTATTTTAGCTAGAATCGGTAATATTTTATTTTTATATACTATTTTAGATTAATATTTTCTTTTACTATGAGACTAAGAATATATTACTTGTTATATAACTAGCACTTATTATTATGTGAATCCAAAAATACTTCAATATTTAAGTATAACATCTATAGCTATATAACGTGAAATAAAGATTTATATATAATTAATATATCATATAATATTTTTTGTATTATTTATATTTTAAAATTCAATAATGATTAAAAGGTAGATAATAATACATTGATAATATAAAGTGAAACATACCTCATCTCACTGGTCCAATATTCTGAATAATTAATCTTTAAGGCTTTAAGATTATCCAAAGGGACCTTCTTCCACCTTACAATATAATTTATTGCAGTCTTATTATAGGATAGTGAAGCCAAAAGGAAACAAACACAGTAACCTAAAACTAGCTGGCGTTGGTTCAAGTGATACATGTTTGATTTTCCTTAAGTAAGAATTCGGGTTCGAGTCTTGTGGATGGAAAAAATGCTCATTGGGAGAGTTAGCCCCACGTACCTGTGAATGTTCCTGGTTCAGACAGGATTGCCTCCAATGCGAAAATACATGTAGAAAACAAAAAACACAATAACCTAATAGTTAGGCTCACTTGGATCTTTCCTAATAATAGAGAATCAGAAAATCCCAAAATACTATTCAACTTCATAACCTTTTCCCTACCTTAGGGGCCACTTCTTGGGTCTATTTTTTCCTAGTCTTTTTCTAGGAAAAAGTTTACCCTCCTTTCTATTGCACATTCCACAATCCCCCAAAAACCTTCTCACTTTCAGAACAAGACTATACAAGTAGTGAGTGAGTGAGTCATATTTTCTGTTCCACAATATGTACCATTTTATATATTTTTTGTTTCGCATTGATTAGAAAAGTAAAACATGAATTAAATATAAATTAAGTTTATATTTTATGACCAATGAAGATGGAAGAATATATGAAGTGATATATATCTTATGATAGAAGATGTCTCGTGAGTCTTTTAAGTAATAAGATTTTAATATTTAAGGAAAAATATATTAGTGAGTATATGAAAAGTAAGATACTTGACATTTGATATGTTTAACCTCTACCATAAATAAAAGAAATCATAAATCTTCAATTTTTTCTCGAACAGGCTTTGAGATATGTTTGAGAATAATAAATCGTTCTCGAAGAATAGTATTTTTTTTTGGACTGTTAGACAATCATGACATATCTACTTAGTTATCTTCTATCCATACTTGTCTATACATGGTCTCTTCTTTATGCGACCTGTATATAGATATCTTTTTCTATGTCTAGCAACCTATCTATAATTATCCTTCTATGTAGACTTGTGTATGCAATTATTACCCATATGTTTTGTAACTCAATATAACTTCTTCTCCACTTCCCACTTATTGTTGTTGGTAGTGAGGAAGAACATGAATAATAATAAAAAGAAACATAATTTCATGATACACAAAGACAACATTAAAATTGTATCAAAAGTGTGCTTAGAACGAATTTCATATAGAATGTCTCCTTAAACAACTTAAGGTAATTAATACCACAAGTATTTTAAAGATAGCAACTTAATTGGTGTCTGAAATCGAAAACAACATCAATTCAATGAAATGGAACCCTGATCTTCTCTCTTCAAAACTTTTTATCGAATGAAATCGAAAATAATTTACTTTATATTTTTTTATTTTTCTTTTCAATTATATGACAATTTTTCATTGGAAAACAAAGTTATCAATGAGAAAAAAGACAACAACAATAACAGTTAATTGATTAACTGTGTAGTTAATCGATTAACTAGGTAAGTGCTAATCGATTAACTAGATAAGTGTCAATCAATTAACTAGTTAGAAAATGACACATTTAACACATGTTGAATTGTTTTACTACATGTGTTTATTAACTTGTAAGAGAATTAGTTACGTTAGTTGCATTGTTTGCCTTACAAGGCATTGTATATAAACAACACTCTCTTATATTATTTGAATTGAATGAGAAATATGCATAATATTCAGTTTACACTTTTGTAATATTTTCACAATGTGGTATCAGAGCCTTCGACCTGAAGGCTTTGGTTGTCGTTGTGTATTCTCTAAAATTATTATCTTTCTCTTTCAAGATTCAATCTGGTGAACCAAGGCGAAATTTCACATCATAAGAAAGAGTGAATAGAAATGGCAAGAGTGAAGGGAAAGTGCCCTGCACGGAAAGAACCCTCATCTTCATCTTCCTCTAGGGGTATAGTGATTCCACTCAGGAACATTCAAGGAAGAGACAAAAGGTAAAAGATAGCAATGATAAAGGCGGAAGCAAACAAAAGAAATCAACAACAACAACATAATCAATACAATAATAACAACAAGATCAACAAAAATAACAACCATACACACTCTATCATCACACTATCAATCTTGTCTAAAGAACAAGAAGAGATTCATTTTGTTGGGTTCTTTTGTATACTCAAAGAATTCTCCAACAATGTAAAACCATGAAAAAATCATGGGAATATGGTCAAGATTTCTGACCATAAAAATAATCAAGTGGTTGAGAAAATCCAATCACATCAGGATCGAGATTTTGATCCATCACATTGTTATCAAATCAAATTGAAGCCATTAATATTTACCCTCTAGCTTGAGGGGGACTATTGGAGAACAAAGCTACCACATTTTACACATTTAACACATGTTGCATTGTTTTACAACATGTGTTTATTAGTTTGTTAGCTAATTAGTTAGGTAAATTTGTTACCTATTCATGTACTATAAATAAGGTTTATCATGTCTTGATCAATAAAGATAAATCATCATAATATTCATTTTACACTTTCGCAACGTTTTCGTAATATGGTATCACAACCTTTGTTTGCAGGTTTTGATGTGCATGTTTTAAAACAATTCACCGTAAAGAATGATAATAATATTCATTCTCTATTGAATCCCAGAAAAGAATGATAGTAATTATTGTAAAGAATGCGCAATGGTGATGATCAAAACCTCCAGAACCAAGACTCTGGTATCATATTGTGAAAACGTTGCGAAATCGTTAAATGAATGTTACAATGATTTCTCTTTATTGATCAAGGCTTGAGAAACCTTATTTATAATACACAAATGGGTAATAAACTCACATAACTAATTAGCTAACAAACTAATAAACACATGTTGTAAAATAATTCAATATGTGTTAAATGTGTAAAATGAGTTATTTTCTAACTAGTTAATCGATTAACTACACAATTAATCGATTAAATGTTATTGTTATTGTCTTCTTTCTCCTTAGTAGCTTTGTTTTTCAATATATTGGACTGAGACACAATGTGACACAAAATATAGGACAACCGATGTTTTTACTTTGATCATCAAGTGTTTGATAATTTTACATTTTTTACATTATCACTGTTCAACATTCATATATTTAATCACAATTGACACTTAATAAACGTAGTAATATAAATAAATGATGAATTATATACTAACTGTGTATAAATATTTATATTAACATTGTTACATTCAATTATTATTATTAGTATTTTTCTTATTTTATCAATGATATTCCTACCTTATGGGTAATGAACTAATCACGTTCAGGTTCGTAACTGCCTATCCAACTAGTGTAGTTCCCATTAATTAAATATTTGATCTTTTGGTGAACGTGAGGATGTAATGAACCTTACACTCTATTATTATTAGTATGAAAATGAGATAACATTAAAGTTTAAAATTCATGCATCGCTATTAGTACATTATTTACTATTGATTTGTATTAATCATTTACCATTAATTTGTATTAATTTTATTTGAGAGCAATAATAAAAAAACACTGCATAATAAATAGCTAACATTATTCAAACATAAGAAAAATATATAAGCCATAAAAAGTATGCATTAAGCACTATCATCAATTCATCATTCATTTCTTATATTCATTGAATCTAACTTTCAAAAAAAAGAGCATGAAAAGAGTGTGGTTATGAATTTCAACTTTTTTACACCGTCTACCTTTTTTTCTCTTCTATAAATACTGATCTCATTCACAAACACCTTTTTCTTTCCGTCATTTTCTATCTTCTCACTGCGTTTTTTTTTGTTTTCGGCGTCTTCGCGCCACATTGCTTCCACTCTCATAACCGCAACACCGTAACGAAGATCGAAGTTCAAACCGTGAAACGCACCGTATCGAGTACTTATTGTGTTTCCTTCAACAATGGTGGAGAAGATCAAAATTGGCGTCTGTGTGATGGAAAAGAAGGTGAAATGTGGCTCTCAGGTTCTCACTTTATTTCGTTTTGTTTTTGAACTCTCCGAAGAATTAATGAATGAATGAATGAATGAGCGAACGAATGAATGAATGAATGAGCGAATGAATGAGTGAATGAATGAATGAATGAGCGAATGAATGAGTGAGTGAATGAATGAATGAGCGAATGAATGAATGAATGAGTGAATGAATGAATGAATGAATGAATGAATAAGTGAATGAATGAATTAATGAATGAATGAGTGGATGAATGTGCTTTATTTCGTTGCTCTGTTTTCGGTTCCTCATTTTTTTTTGATTTCTATGTTTTCAGCTTTTGTCGGCGCCTATGAGTCAGATTTTAGATAGGTTACAAGCCTTCGGTGAATTCGAGGTATGTTACTGAATCTATAGTCAAGTTCTCGTTATCGCCGTTGTTTTGGAAATTTGAATTTGGATTTCGTTTCTTCTTGAGTTTACTGGAATCACTAGAGTTTGGATTATTATTTATTATTTGAGTTGATAGAGTTTTGATTATTTCATTTCTTTCTTAATGTATCAAAATATTTAGTTTATTCCAAATGACAAGGAATTTGGTTCCACTTAAGACTTTTTAAACGTGAATGGAAAAAAATAGGTGCGGAAGAGTTTTTTCCTTTTGAATTGGTCTTACCAGTTCAACACAGATTATTTGGAGTCCGAGTTGATTTTCGGATATTGAGGGTCTCAAGAAAAATATAGTTAGTTGATGATTTTATTTAATCAAAATTTTTCTAAACTTTTCTATTATATTTTGTTGTATACAAATAGTAGAGTTGAGTGTGATTCATTAAATTGTGTTTTCCATTGTTTTTTTTTTTCCTAATATTTTGAATGACTTGTAGGTCATACATTTTGGGGACAAGGTGATCCTTGAAGAACCAGTAGAGAGGTACAGTTGATTTCATTAGCTATCAAATTGTGCTATTTGTGCTTCTTTCTGAAATCTGAAAGCTTGTACATTGAGTCGAGGGATCCAGCAGTTTTTTGCCAGTTATTTTCCACTTGATTCTGTTACATCTACATGCCACTGAGTTGTGAGCCTGTGACATCTTGAGAATGTTCCTCAAAGCAGATGGGTTTTTCAATTTTCATCAGGAGAAAATGATGGAATGAAATAATTGTGTATTTCAAAATTTAATAACCATCTATGTATCAGTATAGCCTATTGTTATATTTAGTTTTTTTCAGCATTTACATTTGATTTTTATTTTGGGAGTTTAAGACTGGTGAAGTGTTTGATGTACTAGTATATCTGTTTTTCAATTCTGATATGAGGAGTTGAATACTAACAGTGATTACTAATGTTCTTTACAGCTTCAATTCAAACTTTTTTAACTCGTTATTAAATTCACAAGTTCCATCAGAAATCTGAGGAATTAGTTGGTTGTAATTTGAAAGCACAAATTGTATTTGCACTTGGAACATTTAAGTTGTGACTGAACTATATTATTGTGTTCAAACTTGTGGTGCTTAGACCCATGCCATTTAAATACTAAGTTTAATTTTGTTGCTATTTCAGCTGGCCAATATGTGATTGTTTAATAGCTTTCTATTCCTCTGGTTATCCCCTCGAGAAGGCTGAGGCATATGCTGCTTTAAGGAAGTAAGCCGTGTTTATTACCAACTATATTTATTTGTATGTCATCTTTACTTTATTACACATCAATCCCTATGTAGTGTAAGGTCGTCAAATTGTTGGATGATGTATTTTTAGCATGTTTTAGAAATATTTTTAGGCGCGTAGTCTTTTATACTTAAGATGGTGAGATGCTTTTTTAATATGACAACTGTAAGCTAGCTTCTTGACAATCACCTAAAAATGAAAAAAAATTGGATTTTCTTTTCTGCTTTGGTCATTGGCGTTTTAGGGAAATTTCTATTACTCATAAAAATTCAGGAGATTGAATGGTTTTCCTGCATTTCTGCCTCAATTTGGGTTGTTTCTCTTTTTTAAGGGAGGATTTTATATTCTTCCCCTGATTTACTTTCCCTTATTCTTTTTCTAATATTGTGTTCTTCTATTATGTAAGAAAAATATTGTATTTTTCTGCGTTCAAGGATAAGACACAACAAAGGATGATGAGTTGGTTGTAACATCTAAGGAAATCAGTTGGCGTGGCGGAAAAAAATGAAATTCAAGCAGGCACATGTTGATGGTATTAGTTGGTATGCATATTAGTTGGCATGCAAGTCCATTTTTTGTCTTGGAGATGAGATGTGATATTGAACATCGCTTATTGCCAAAAAATGTGATATTTACTAAGGGTATATTTGATAAAATTGAAAATTTCTGCTCTAAAAATTAAAAGCTAAGCACAGAACTTGTAGCATTTCAAGTTATTTTCATGTTATGTGCTGCATTTAAGGAAACAATTAGCATTTAAGACAACAAAATAGTAAGCGGATTGCTGCTGATTACATTCATTGGCCTCACAAGTGCGAATGCTTTTTGCACTTATTTTTTAGAACTTAATTTAACTTTTTTCTTGTATCAAATAAACACTACAAATTCAATTTCAATGCTAAAGCTTTCATTTTCGGCAATAAATTGAATTGCAAAACTTACCCTGACACTAAAGTTAAGTTTGTAGTAGAAGTTTGAAAATTATGTGGGCTGAGTCTAGACACTGATGCATATAAGCATGAGCTAACCATTTGGAGTTACAGCCAACTAGCTCTGTGAGAATGATGAATTCCTAATGAGAAAGTTGTTCACTTCACAATGGATCTGATATGTGTGATTTCAAGTAAGTATTCACATGATCTCTTCTATGTGAAGAGATTGCTCATCCAAATAATGAGTCACACTGATTTTGACACATCTCAGATCGCTTAATAGGTGGGAGTTCGTTCATTTTCTGAGTATGATCGTCTTGAAAATTTTAAATTGAGATTTTACAGTATACAAACTTTGTGCTGTACTTCTAAGAGAATATATTGATGGGGGTATTGTTTAAGTTCACTGTGTAATATCCTGAGAACAAAAACAGCTATTGTCAATTTTGTTTTTTTAGAGAAGTGGTGACAGCTTATTTTGGGGTGGTTGTGCTTTTTTTTGTACAAGGATTTGTGGTTTTTGTGCTGATGCTTGTTTTGCTTAATTTTGTATCCCATATAAACTGCCTGTTCTAGTGGAACCATAATACCTTTGGGGTAGTCTTTCTACATGTATGAAGCATCAGGTAGCTTTGCTGACAGTAAAATTCTAGAATTAGGGTTATAAGTATGATCCACGTGTTCCCGTTTAGATTCAATTAATCATGTCAAATATGCAATCATGAGAATTGCTTGCCTTTCTTGAAACTTTGTTAACAGAGATAGACGAAATTGTAGAAAGATTTTGAAATCTCCACAGGGTATCATGATCACCCACTATTGTTTTGACTTCTCCTCCTTCTCTACTTGGTGATTCCTGTTATTGAGTATAACATTGTGATGGAATAACTGTTTTTATTTTTTACATTTTCTGGAGAAGGGTGTGGTAGAGATCTCAATTGGGTTATATGAAGCACTCTTATTGAATTGATGTCACTGTACAGTCATTCGGCTATTGCTCAAATTTATTGTCAATTTTCTATTATTTTTATTAGTTTCCATTTTCAAACAATGGTGTAGCTCACTTAAAATATGTACACTCAGTCAAAGGAATAATTTCTTAAGACAATCTCTCCTTTGTTACTGTGTTCCTTTGTTGTATTTCACTTTCACATGTTTGGATGAGAAGGCTAACAGATCTTTTAACTCCTCATGCACTGTGATCCAGACCTTTTCTAGTAAATGAACTGGAGCCCCAGCACCTTCTTCATGATCGGAGGAAAGTATATGAGGTAAGTGGGTTCAATTTCTTTCATTGTTTTGCTTATACTCTGAATTCTATGAAAAAAATCAGATATAAATATAATAAATTCTATCATTGGGATGAGCGGGCTGTCTGATTTTAAGCTCATAAATCTGGTCCACACAAAGATCAATTGATAAAAGTTAAGCTTCACAATGGCTGCAAACTTATTTGATATTTGACTCTTTTCCTGGAACCATGTATAGGTTTTGTTATTTTCTAAAATTATGTATATTCTTAAATATAAGTTTTATGAATAAAGTATGGAGAAATTATTCCATATCTTGACTGTATTCTTGGGATAAAGGTACAATATATAAGCAGAAACTGAGAAATGAAAAAGAAAATAAAGAGTAGGCAATTCCTATAATTAATTAGGAATCCCTAAAAACTAGCAACAAAACAAAGAACATACTAGTTGAACACATTCCCTCTAATTATAAGATTCTGATATTTCTCATAATTTTCAGGATTGCATTCCTACAGTATTTAAAACAAACAAACAGACGATGTAATGACTCTGAACTTTTTCTTCAAGGGCCTGGCTCTGTATATTTCATTGTTCATTAAAAGTGTGATCATTGTGTGTTGTTTATAGTGCAAAGCCAAATCACGCCATGAAAACTCTAATGTCAGTTTTGTTAGTTTGAAGTGTTGCTAAAGGGGGATTGATCTTGGGTCTGTTTATTATTTATGTTCCCTTCCCCTTCATTTAAACATAGTGAAAGAAAAAGTGATATCTGTGTATCAGTTTAAGTGTGACTGCATATTACATCCAAAATTCTTCATGCTATCTCTTTTCTGATGTATAATGTTTTTAATAATGTTCAATTTTTTGCTTCAAGCATCTTGAAATGTTTGGAATACCAGTTCCAAGATATGCCCTTGTAATTAGGGAATTCCCTAACCAAGAACTGGATTACTTCATTGAGGAAGAAGATTTTGTTGAAGTTCATGGTACGCGTTTCTGGAAGCCATTTGTGGAGAAGCCTATTGATGGTAAGTTTGGTTTCCTTATTCCAGGTGAAACTCTTTCACCTTGCCACTTGTTTCTTTCATTCTTTTTCTACAAAGCAACTGATGTCTGATATATGTAATGGACATTGCATTGGCTTGCTTTATCATTAGAATCACAAGTTTCCTCTGGAACACAGATGTTGACACAATATTTGGGGTTTGTAACGTAAATATTCTGAAAATGAAACATGCTGTAAATATTACTCACAACCCAATATGGACATACATATGAATAAACACTCAGCTAAAAGGTTGTGAACAAACAATTGGGAATAAGTAGAACTCACACTAAAAAGTACACATTGTATGACATAAATAATTGCTCAATATTTTCTTGTCTAGATGAAAGAAGTAGAAAAAGGATAGTAAAACCTGCATCTTCTAGCCACAACTAATGACTTGTCTCTAATTGGTTATTGCACCTGTATGCTGGTATTCCTTCTAAAGAGGAATGCCACTACATGTTATCGCTGAATATTTGGTTGGATTAATTACATACTTGGTAAATACGAATATACAATGTAGAATCTAAGTATATACTGAGTTGTGTAGAAAATAGGTGCATTTGTCTGTGTAGAATGTAGGCGCATTTGTGAATTGTGATATATTGAATCTCTACAACATTGGAGTCCTGTGCAGCTACCCCTTTTATGAGGTGTGTGCTGATCTTATCAGTTATATGACTATATTTACACTCATGCAATTGCTTACATGCGTGATATTTTAAATAGGTTAAATAATGCCTCAGTGCTACGCATTTCCATGAATAAAATATACGATATTCCACCATATGAGACTTTCTATGCCTTATTATGAATTTCCTTGGAAATAATTAGTTATTGCTTACTAAAGGTTAGTGTCAAAATTATTTCTTCTGGATAGAAGTGTGTCCATTATCATGACACTGGCATAAGGTTAACTACAATTATCAATCTGTAAATAAAATGTCAGAATGTAGGTTGAAGCCATTTGCATTATTTCTTTGGCATAAAACTAAATAATATATTTCCATTTACGTAATAAAGTTTCAAAGTGAAGTTATCTATAATAATTTTCTTGTTCCGTATATTTAATGTAGTTATATTTGCCAACATGCTTTTATAATGCAATTATCATTGGAATACATGCAGAATGCTGTCTTGAATGCATATCTATTATTGATCTCTTCCAATAAACATCAAAGCTTTTGGTTTTGGTGATGATTGATGCGTTGACCACTATTTTTATGTACTCTATTGCAACTATATTTTCTCAAATGTGGTATTGAGTGTTACTATTGTGCCTTTGTGAAGGTGATAACCACAGTATAATGATATACTATCCCAGCTCAGCAGGTGGAGGTATGAAGGAATTATTTAGGAAGGTAAGCTTTAGGCTGATAACTCAGTCTCCATAATTTGGTTGGTGTAATATAGTGCGGTTAACATGAAATGATCTAGAGGACATTTCTTTTCCATTATACTTGTCGAAAAGGTTGTGGCTGAGCTGTTTTGGTACTTGCCTAATTAAGAGAAGAAAGGTCAATTTAATAAGCTCCAACACTGTAATAAGAACCAACATATTCTATTTTTAAGTTGATGGGGGTTAACTTGATTGGAATACCATGTTCTATATCTAGTGATTATATTGCATTACAATCTTAAGAAAGCGTACATGCTTTGTCATAAATGTTAAGTATCAAAGTCTCATGTTGGTTGAGAATGAGTCAAGAGCCAAACTTTATGACTTGGGAACCCCCCCCCCCTATGAGCTAGCTTTCAGGGTGAGGTTAGCTCAATTACTCTAATATGGCATCCGAACGATCCATGATGTTGGGCCACACACAGATGTCCAGTCCTGCAAAATTTCATGAATATGTTTAAGTATCTAACCCCCATTTTTGCTGAGAATATGTTTCAAGAACCATTTATAATGACTTGGACAATCTTTCCCAACGATCTAGCTTTTGAGATGGAGTTAGGCCCAAATATTCTAATAATAAATATAAATAAAAAAGAACATTTATTGGCCTTCGACAAGTGTTTTCAAAATATCTTGTTTTCCTTCTTTTTCTGAGTTGTACAACCAAAATATAATTTAACAACTTGGTCTTTATTTTGGATATCACATGCTCTTAGGTTGGCAACAGGTCCAGTGATTTCCATCCAGATGTTAGAAGAGTGAGGCGTGAAGGCTCATACATTTATGAAGAATTCATGTCAACTGGAGGGACAGATGTAAAGGTTTGGCAGTTGAGGTTCCTGTTGCTTTTGGTTCTTTTTTCAAAACAAAAATGTATTTGGAATTTTTCCCCACATCTCATGTTTCACCTGTCTCCACATCTTAACATATTAGAATGGTCTCTGAGAATTTTGACAAAATGATTGTAGGTGTATACGGTAGGCCCTGAATATGCTCATGCTGAGGCAAGGAAGTCTCCTGTTGTTGATGGTGTTGTTATGAGAAATACTGATGGGAAGGAAGTAAGTAGCATTCCAAAAACTATTGTCTCTGTTAGATTTAAAACTGCTTATAAACCTTCACCTAACAATGTTGCTGTTCTCTATGTGGACTACTATTATTATTCACGTGTATCTATAGAGAACTTTCATATAAATTTCCATTATTATGCACTCTATTAGGAATAAAGAGGGAAACAATGTTGATGGATTCAAAATTCATAGAGCTTAAAGTTTGTGATGTGTGCTTGTTTGAGGAAGTGGAGAGTAGAAAATAGAAAATCGGGGGAATGGGTGAGGGTACTGAAAGCAGAGTGACTAATTAGAGCATGCTGGAGTTGTGTCTAAAATCTATCTCAGACCACAAAGGGGTATATCTGTACCATTGAGGGTCAATTGCAGCCATAATTACATGAATAATTATCTTCAAAATTTGCTCCTCTGTTGGAGCACTAATTGACTGTAAACATATACATTGACAAGGTAATTCAATCAGAGTGGAACACAATGATTTGATTTTCATTTGTTGGTGCCTGGGAAAGGGTGGAAAATCACTTTTAACTAACTTTACACTACAGGAATGGCAAACGTGAATAGAGTAGAGCACAAGTGAGTTGCACTCCTTTTTGTTATCACATCTTTTGTTTTGGGCACCAAGCAAGTGTGGAGCATTTCTCATTCTAAATAAACTCCCTCTTTAAGGAAGTACATGTTAAATCTTGCTTCAGAGATTTTCAAAATTGCAACAGCCCCCTCTTTGGTCTCTTTATTCTTGTTAGTTGCCCTAATTTTTTGGGGGTATATGTTAGTAAACGTTTGTTCTCTAATCATGTGAACATCCAACAGTTGTCTTATTTACAGATTTTGATTTTTGAAGCATGTTTGTAATCTCATTTGACAGGTCCGGTATCCAGTGTTACTGACTCCTGCTGAGAAGGAAATGGCAAGAGAGGTTTGCATTGCATTCAAGCAAGCGGTATGTTGTGTGAATGTGTTAACTGCATGATTAAAAGATAGTCTTATTTTTTTAAGTATGATTATCTTCTGAAACATGGTGTCTGACTCCTTGTTTGTACAGTTAGATTTGTTTGTTTCCAATTTCTGGTTTGAGCAGTGATAGATCTGCAGTGAACTTATATTTGAGAAGAAATAGGAAGAAGAATAATGGAAAGACAAGAGTGGGAGGAGTATGAAAGAAGAGAAGGGAGGGTAAGAGAGTGGTTCCCATTAATGATCATGGGTCAAGTGGGGTGCTGCCCAATGACGAGTTAGTTGTTGGGAAAGGTAGGAATAAGTAGAAGAGTGATCTAAGGTGGTGGGGAGGAAGGGGAGAGGGATGAAAAATAAGTCAGGTCTTGAGGGAATAAGCCTATCATAAGGCTGGTTAGTCATTTTTATGGGGTTTATTATTGTGTTCACACATTTTCCTTTTTTTGTGTCCTGCTATAAGCCTTTCTTGTTGATTGCAGGTTTGTGGGTTTGATCTCCTGAGAAGTGAGGGACGCTCTTATGTTTGTGATGTGAATGGGTGGAGCTTTGTTAAAAACTCATACAAGTTAGTTTGTAATTATATTTTTGATATTTGTTACATTAATAGCTATTCACCTTGCTTCTATTGATCAGAAAATCTTAAGATCAACTTTTCGTCATCGGATTTATATCTGTGATGGGGATTTTCTTGGGCCCTTCTATTCTTAGCATATACTAAGGCAAGACTGAGACTCTGATACTTCAAAAAAATGCTACTTCGATGATAAGCGGGGAATTTTTTACGATAATAACCAATGTGAATAACTTGTTGGAGCGTGTTAATTGTACATATTGATCCCATGTCATAAACTCCTTATCCACTATTGAATTGAAGTTTGGAGACTGCCCAATAATTTTTTATGTTCTATACTTTCAATTAACAGTTGTTTGATCAAAAGAATGCCTATGGCCAATTTTCAGAGCATGTAGGGCATAACACTCAGATTAAAATGAGGGAATAATAATGAAAGGTTTCCAATTCAAATGTTAAATAGCTAAAGAAGTTTTGTTAAGGCTTAGGTTTTGTTAGAATTAAAGTACATGCTTAAATGTACATAGTTTAAATCATAGTCCTAATCCCTTTATGCCTATCCTTTGAGTTATCATGGTTTGTCTCTATCCTAATATGTTGCCATTAGAATAATATTTCCTTCCTATTATTTCTAATCCTACTAAGCTTTGGTATATTGCATGGTGATGAAAGTAACTATGCACTTTTAAATAACATGAGCAATCCTGCCCCTATTAACTTGCTTTTGGGGTGGAGTTAGGCCCAATTATACTAACACGATATCAAAGCTGAGTAGTATTAGAAATATTAAGACAGAGATATTGTATATGCATATTAATTCATATTACTATTATATCGAGGAAAATTAATTCAATTCATATGTCAACGTTTAAATATGAGCTTTGACATGGATTAGAAAATTGAAACTTTGTACATGTTGTCATACTGCAGAATAGAAAAGGAAATAACATATGACAACTTTGATTTTTTATTGACAAATTCTCCTTTCTTTTAATATCTTCTTTTTTGCTATGCATTGTCTGAAGGTATTATGATGATGCTGCCTGTGTGCTGCGGAAGATGTTGTTAGATGCAAAAGCACCTCATCTTTCTTCGGTGATTCCACCAATTTTACCATGGAAAGTAAATGAACCAGTACAACCTATTGAAGGACTAACTCGTCAGGGTAGTGGCATTAATGGCACTTTTGGACAATCTGAGGAACTACGTTCTGTAATTGCTGTTATTCGTCAGTATGTTATATTCCCTTATTTTCCTCAATTAGTTAAACACAATACTCTTTCCTATACAGTAAGTCTTTTTTTGGCAGTGGTGATAGAACTCCAAAACAGAAGGTGAAGTTGATGGTCACTGAGGAAAATCTGCTGAACTTAATGTTGAAGTATAATGGAGGCCGACCTAGATCTGAGGTAATACTACTTTCTCTTGCTTCAATAATTTCATTTAAGCTATTAAATTCTCCACCTGCCATGGTTGATCTAGTGGTCTTATGTTTACAGACAAAACTTAAAAGTGCTGTTCAGCTCCAAGATCTGTTAGATGCAACACGAATGCTGGTACCTTGCACCAGGTATTTCACCTTCATGGACTTGAACATATCACAGTAGCATAAAATGCAATTGAACTTCAATTTGACACTCATGTTTAAGATGTAGAATTAAAAAAAGGACTACAACCAGGGTGTGGTGGCATCCACACCCGTGTACTGGGGTGTGTTGTGACCCACAGTTGTGTACCAAGGGTGTGGTGTGATAACTGATGCTAAAATAGTGATACATGACCAAGCTATGTATGGACCCATGACCATGGATCGTAGCCGCCACAAACATATAACAATTTTATGCAGATAGATTCTAGAAATTGTTTATGGCCAGAGCCCAACTTCTATGTGGTTGTTGTTGACCAAAAGATGTCCCTTAGTCATGGGTCAAAAATGTCCTTTCACCTATCCAACAGGCTTCCATGGAGGGGGCATGTTGGGAAGTAAGTCTCACATTTGTTGTCTCATCCTCGTAGACATAATTTAAATAGCTATTGGACTACGACTCCCTTTGTCAATTGGTTTTAATATGAAACCTTAACATATTTCTTCCAAATCCTATTTTTACGTCTCGTGCATTCTCCTATTAGGGAGTGGTTTTCCTTGGATAAACCAATTTGGAATTATAATGCTCCTTCTATGGTCAAGCTTTTGTTTGGGCAGCTTTACTCAATAGGATTGATACTAATGTTGTGTTACAAGTTGGACGACCTCCTGTAGCTCCCTCCTGAGATATGTCATCTTTAGATCTACATGGAAACTATGCCTCATTTATCTATACAATGCCTAGCAGTGTATTAGTTTCCTTAAATTTGTTTTCAAGGTTTGATAAGGAAGAAAGTAAACTTTTGTGGCAATGTGCTGTTTATGGAGTTTTATGGTTGGAAAGGAATGCTCACATCTTCAAGAATGTTTCCTTGCCTCTGAATTTGTTATGAGATATAACTGTTTACATGGTTTCTGTATGGTATCCAGCACATGATCTCTACACTAACAGCTTTTACAAGTTTTTTTCCTGTCTCAATTTTTTTATCCTTCTATGATTTCTTATACTCCAATCTTTTTGTGGCTATTTCTCTCTTTCCCCAATATTTTTTTACTCTTTTATAGAAAAACCTGACCCTTCTGCCATTACATGTTTAGTTTGTCATTGCTTCTTACAGTAATTCTTTCTTCCCCCAATAAAAGTTCCTCTTTTTAGAGAAAATTTGTGACCCTTCTGCCATTACATGTTTAGTTTGTCATTGCTTCTTACAGTAATAGTTGCCACTAGTATTTTGATCTATATATTTATATATTTGCTAAGCCAGAGTTTTGAATCAAATATGTCTTTTTATATTATTTAGACCAGATCGAGAAAGTGATAGTGAGGCTGAAGATGTTGAGCATGCTGAAAAGCTTCGTCAAGTTAAAGCTGTTCTTGAGGAGGTTATTAGTTCTTTTGACTGTGTTTTATATGATACTAATGGATATGTTTTATATTGAGTCCATATGAAGCACCGATACCGATATGAGTATCAGATATATTACGTATCCGATATGTTGATATGCATTTTCTTGAAAATGTAGGATATAATAAGTTTGGGATACATATAAAATCCATAAAACATATAATTATTGTTATGAATTTCCAAATGAGGAGCATATTTCTTAGACATCACTAAATAAAAAAATGAAATTCATATTGTCATAAGAAACCATTGCTTAGTGCCGACAAATAGAAACAATATCATTCTCTATGCGATATGAATTGCCTATTCATTCTCTATGCAATATGTATGTTTTGTTTTTATTCTCTTGCTACAAGTCTACTTAGTGGATTGAATATTATGTTTCATTCTTGTACTTAATTCATTGTGTTGTGCTTTTCTCTCACTTAAAATGTTATTGTATGGTAGTTTGTGTTTCTATGAGGTATCAGAAAAACATTTTAAGAGTGTCGGAGAGTATCCAGAAAGTATCAGATTTATAGATTATTTATTTTTCAAAAAAATAATTTCGATATGCTATAAGTATATATTGATGAAGTTTCAGAGAGTATCGGTATCGGATGCGGTTACATGAAGGTTATTGAAGTATCGATGCTTCATAGATGAAACCTCTAGTTATTGGAATTTGATAATTAAATTTGTGTTGACCATAAACTTGGTTTTTCTTCCAACTTCTTTGCATTAACTTCAACATCTTTGTGATTGAGTATGGTTTTTGGAGATTTTAAATGAAACTTAGTCCTATGTTACCTTATGAGACAATAATCTTTTGTAGAAGATAAATTACTTTGGCCTTTTATTCTTTTCATAGTATTGATTGAGGTATGTGGCTGTATGCATGTCTTCCTACATGGCTGAAACCCAAGCCAGGCCTTATTGCTTATTGCTAGCACAAGAGGAAGATAAAACTCCGCTTACTTTTAAAGCAAGAGTAATTGCATTCTTCTCACTCCTTTCCTTTTCTCCCCATCATCAGGGAGGACATTTCTCTGGCATATATAGGAAGGTTCAACTAAAGCCACTCAAGTGGGTCAAAGTGACAAAAGCCAATGGAGAAGTTGAAGAACGCCCAGTTGAAGCTCTTATGGTTCTGAAATATGGCGGTGTTCTTACACATGCTGGCAGAAAGCAGGTTAATATTCACAGACATAAAAAAGAAATAAATATTTCTGCTCAGCTTGAGACTTTTGTGTTTGATTGTACTATTATTGTTTAGAATAAACAATAAATCTTATTTATAATCTTCTTCCCCATCTATGTTAGTTACTGTTTTCTATTTTATAGGCTGAAGAACTTGGAAGATATTTCCGGAATAATATATATCCAGGTAAAATTGAAATAGCTTTTCTTCAAGTGAATGTGGGATGTGCTGTAAAAGCATTGTATTTCTGGAGTTTATACTTTTGTAATGCAGCTATAAATGCAAAAGCAAAGATATTTTAAATCATCAGATTCTTGACCAGCAGTGGCTTCAAAGAATTACTTTACAAACTCCATGTATTGGAGGCTGTTCCAGCCAGCAAATAGCAATGGAGGGTTGAAAAGGGTGTGGAGCAATCCAGAGGGTGGCCCGAAAGAGTTGCAGGAAGTGGAATAGTGACAAGATATGTCATGGAGGATGGAACTGCATTAATACCATATTGAAAAAGAGAGATATAGGATGAAATTGCTTGAATGATTGCACTCAGCGTACTAATATTTATATGGAGGGATAAATGCAAGTTACATTTACTATTAACATTGAACTTAGAAGCGCTAAACTATTTACTAGGACCTTATTATTCCCAATGTACCATTAATTGCATGGTGCATTTCCAACAGTAGGATTGAGCTTGTACTAGTAGTATTACACTAGCAGTTGACACAACTATTAGGATTATTGTGTTAGTATTCTGTAACAGATCATTATATATGAGAATATTGCTAAGATTTTCATTATCATATTGTTTACAATTGTAGGAGAAGGTACAGGGTTGCTTCGCCTCCACAGTACATACCGCCACGACCTTAAGATTTATAGCTCTGATGAGGGTCGTGTCCAGGTACAGCTTAAATATCGCTCACCCTGCCACCCAATTTAAAGAAGGCCAAGTTGTTTTAATTAAGATTGTTGCATCTGTTATTTATTTATTTACGTTTGATGTCTAAACTGTGTTGTCAATTTACCTAATTTGTCCTTTTGCGTCATATGTGATTCATTTTTATATGGCATGTGTTAACAGATGTCTGCAGCTGCATTTGCCAAAGGTCTTCTTGACCTAGAAGGGCAGCTAACTCCAATCCTGGTTTGCGTTTTATGTTTTTACCTCACGAAAATGCTTGATTTGTTTCTTCTTTTAGTTATGTCTTACTGAAAAGGCTATCTTTTGTAAAGGTTTCTCTTGTCAGTAAGGATTCCTCCATGTTGGATGGGCTTGAGGACGCCAGCATTGAAATGAAAGAAGCCAAGGTTTGTACTGTCTATGGTGATTTATAGTGTATGCCTTCTATTTTATAGGCATTTCAATGGTGCTGAAAATGGTTTATGATTGGAAACGTAGAGATTTGTTGTTGCTCTAAATTTAAGGTATAATAGGTACTGGAAATCATGATTGTTTTTTTCTTTTTTATTCCTATCAACTACTGCATAAAATCCCACAACCAGCAAAACTGATCAATAAATAAGGCCACAGTTTCTTTTTATTTAGAGTAAATTACACTGACACCCCTGAGTTTTAATGAAATTATACAAACCATCCCTCTTTTTTTTAAACCTACATAAACCATCCTGAATTATACACATACGTTACACTGACTACCATTGTAGGAGAGATAAGTGTAATTTCTTAAACAAAAAATGGTGACAAATGTAATTAAGTCAAACAATATATGGTATATTGTGAAGACAAGTTCAAATAGTATAAAATTCAATATTATTCATTATTTTTGGTTCGTTACAAACTATACCAATAATTCTATCACTCTTATACTATATTGTAACTAACCAGAATAATGAATAGACATTGACTATTATACTATTTGGATTTGTCTTCACAATATACCATATTTTGTTTAACTCAATCACACTCATCACCATTTTTTGTTTAAGAAATTACACTTATCTCTCCTATATGTGTAATCAGTGTAATGTATGTAAATAATTAGAGGTGTTTTGTGTAGGTTAAAAAAATGGAAGGGTCATTTATGTAATTTTACTAAAATTTAGGGGTGTCAATATAATTTACTCTTTTATTTATTATTGTTTGGTTTACTTGAAGCTGAAATCTGATGAATTGCTCCAAGAGAAACCACTCCAGCATCGTCAATTTATAATTACATGATATACAATCAAACATAAACTAAATGTCTTAAGCTATAGGGATTATGAAGAGAGAAAAACTATATGTAACAGAATTCTGATATTGACTAAAACTTTGATCCAAATGCATATCTCTAACTATTCTTGAATGTAAGAAGGTTGAATTGAGCCTTTGTTTCTTTCTCTAACTCAACACACTGGATCTTAATCTCAAGTACTTTGCAGGCCACAAAATGATAATTCTAAATTACTAATAGTTGGTATCTAATTCCTATCTTGCACTTTGCAGGTAAAATTTAGTTGTCATTGGAACACTGATTTGTATCTTATCCTGCTGTCTTGAATGGATTTTTGTAGGGTCGGCTGAAAGAAATTATTACCTCTAGTGCAAAGACAGCTGATAGTAATGGATCACCTAAATTTCCTTGGATGGTTGATGGAGCTGGATTGCCACCCAATGCATCAAAATTACTTCCCAAGTTGGTAATGTTGTTTTAACTCAGCTGAGAGCTATAGTTACTTAAACCTCTTTCCTAATAATTCGTAGGGGAGGATTAAATATACTTTCTGGATTTAGGAAATTTATGGCATTCTATCAAACTTGTTTCTGCATCTATTCGGTTGAGCACAATTGTTTTAATTCTATATAAAATAACTAGTATTAATTGAAAACCAATGGTGCAAAAAAAAAAGTTAATGAACATAATTTATAATAGAGTATTGTAGCGTCGTTCGGTCCATAATTCCACCTAGTGGAATAAATGACTATTTGTTGTTTTATCTTAAGTTTCTTTTATGATAGAGCATGATAGCGTTATTCTATACATGTAGTTGACTTCACCTAATGGGATAAAGGCTTATTGTTGTATTAATTGAAAACTAATCATCTTATTGCTTTTTGAGTTCTGGTATTACACCGGAGATCTTTCTGAGTTTCTTATATTCATTGTTTCTTGTCTTCTTGATTGTGGCACATAGAAAGAATTAAAAACTTGTTAATTAAAGGTTGGTGTTAGTTCTAAATTGTTGAAGCTAACTGAAAATGTTAGTTTTGAAGCATACAATTTACAATATTTAAACTTTCATGGCGCACTAACTTCAACAGATGCTCTCCAAAATATCTTTATTGCTTGCTTATTAAAGAGAGGCATTTCACCATTCCAAAGGAAATGGCAATGACCAGATTCTTGTAAAATGATAACATAAACAGAAATGGAAATGAATCACACTAGACATGTGTGCAATTCAGGATCGGTGATTATTCTAGCAGTGGATATCTAGAAGTTTGACCCTTGAAGAATACACTTTTTGCCAATGGAACTGTTCCACAAGAACTACAGATTTATTATCTTAACTGCATTTTATAATTACAACAATAACCAAGCTTTAATCCTACTAGGTAGGATCAGATACATAGATCAAATAATGCATAATGTTTTATTATAAATTATGTTTATTGACAAAGCATTAATTTGTAATTCTTTTCTATTTGTTTTGCCTATGATTTTTCTTGGCAACCCTCTTCTTTTAGGAATTAGACTAACCTCCATTTGATCGGCTCTCCTTATTGAGATTTTTACCTTTCTCCTCTACACATGTCCAAATCACCTAAGGCTCGACTCTACCATCTTTTCTGCTATTTAAGCTACTCCAACTTTCTCCCTAATGCTTTTATTTCTAATCCTATCTTGTCTAGTTTATCCAACACAACATTTTCATTTATGTTGCATGAAGTTTGTTCTCTTGCTGACAATTTACCACCCAACATTCAATCCTATATAATATTGTAAATCTTATAGTTGTGCGGTAAAATTTTCCCTTATGTTTTCGTGGAACTTGTTTATCACATATGATACTTGATGTACTTTGTCATTTCATCCAATCCACTTGAATCTTATGGTTTACATTTCCGTCAATTTCCCCATCTTCTTATATGGTTGACCCAATATACCTAAATCTAGTAACTTGTAGTATAGTATGATCCCCAATCTTTACCTCTGCAGAAGGGTATGTTCGCGTCTTCCTGAACTTACATTCCATATACTCTATATCTTATTTTGACTTATACAAAATTCATGTGTTTCTAAAGCTTCTCTCCACATTTCTAACTTTTCATTTAATTCTTCTCCTGAGTCTCCCACTAAGACAATATCATCCGCAAAAAACATGCATTGTGTCACCGATTCTTGGATATGCTTAATAAGCACATCAAGACCAATGTAAATAAGTAGGGGATCAATGTTATCACTTGGTGTAGTTCTATGCCAATAAGAATATCTTCTGAGATCTCATATGGTGTTCTCACGCCGGGCTTGCTGAAGAACCCGAAAATTCATTAAGACTAAAAACCCTCTTTTATCACAAAGTAACCATTTCTAGAAACAAAAGTGGAAAGATTTTTTTTGTTTAATCTGACCTAAATAGCATTTTCCATGACTTTACTGTGACATTTATTCTTGCTAACCCAAATATTTGTTGAGAAATTGCCGATGGTAATGTGGATGTGTGATATAAGAGAAACAGAATAAGAGAAGAGGTGTTGTTTTATAAGAGAAACAGAATAAGCCATTGCTAAATACTTAGTTGGTAGTTAGGCAGTTAGGCTGTATAGAAAGAAGCCAGCTGTTAACAGCTGAGCTTAGATCCTTATTAAAGCTGAACACTCATCTCTTTTAATTTTAGTAAATCATAATAGATATTAGCAGAATTCAGTTTCTCTCTTCTCTAGCTTAGTTTATCTTTCTTACATGCTTGACAATAAGATGTGGGTTAGTATCTGTGCTTTTTACAAAACATATTTACATAGAACTTTTGATTATGAGAAGCAAAAGTGAAATACAGAAAGATGAAGTCATTATTCTGCATGATAAAAGAGATTAAACCTATGGAGAACTGTATTCATAGTTTTTTTAATGACATTAAAAGGGTATGTGAAAAACCGATCAAGACTAGAGAGTTGTATTGTCGAGCGATATGTTGTTGACGAAGCTCTTGATTTTTGTACCGGATACCTTACCAGTGGTGATTTTATGGGCATTCCAAAGCCTCGATATGCAAAAAAAAACAATCAAATAAGGTAAAAGAAAACGAAGAGCCAAAAAGGCTACAGATTGAAACAAAGCTGTGCAATCTCTTTGAAATGAAAAACAGAAATACACTAATGCCAACCATAAGCAGACTAATTAATAAAAATCAATGTCTGAATTATTAAATTCAATTGCAAATGATCAGTAAAATAGCTAACTGGTAGTAATTATTAATTTTATTTCTCAAATTTTCCCTGGCATATATTATGGACAGGTGGAGTTGACTAAAAAGGTTACTGAACAAGTACGACTGCTTGCAAAGGATGAAAATGATAATCTTACCGAAAGAAGCTTATATGATGTAATTCCTCCTTATGACCAAGCAAAAGCTCTTGGAAAGACAAACATTGATGTTGATCGTATAGCTGCTGGATTACCTTGTGGTAGCGAGGGGTTTCTATTGATGTTTGCTCGCTGGAAAAAGCTTGAAAGGGACTTGTATAATGAACGCAAGGAGTAAGTATTTTCCTTTCTTTGGGTTTTGTTAACCTTGGTCATTAGGAATGAGGATAAGGAGTTAAAAAGGGATAAAAGAAGTTTGAGGAACCAAATCTTCTACTTCTCAATGTATTAAAGAGTAGTTTCTTAATAAAAAATTATTTCTTTAGCTCCTTATTCTCAGACCTGAGGATTGAGGTTAACGATATCCTTTTTTGTTTAATCTCCCACATTGTTATACTTGGAATGCCATAATATGCTAGCACATATGAATTTTTTAAACTTATTGTTCTTATCTTATTTGAGAAGTTTAAAGTCATTTCATATCCTTATTTATAAAATATTAATTGATTGTATCTTTCCTTAATCCATACAATCATTGTTAAGTACAAATACTATAAATTATTTGTTGGGAAGTAAGTCCAATATTGCCTACCTTCCTGTCTTGGTAATGCTTTAAATAAACTACTCTTATTGTCAATTGGTTTTGAGATGGAACCTTCACATTAACTCATCTATATTATTATTCTTCTTTGTTAGTAAAATAATATTCACAAGTTGTACTCCCTCCATTTCAATATATCTATCATCTTGCACCCAAAAAAACTATCATCTTAGGTTCTCTTACACAAATTAGGAAAGCTATTAAATAGTCTCAGTTTTAGGAAAATACAAGTTTAACCAAATTATCCTCTATAATAGAACACTCAAAATATTTCCTCTCCATTAATGCTTTCTCATTTCATTTAGAAGAGATACCAAGAGACAAGGATAGAGTTGGAACAAATAATGAATGTCAACTTTGTTTTCCAAAATGTAAATATAGTGAAACAAAAATTCATTCTCTAAAAACTTAGATATTCTGAAATGGGGAGAGTATCTTGTAGCATGTTAAAAAAATGAAAATTCGCTTTTAATTAGAATTTAATCAATTTATTAAGTCCTTTTCATTAACCAATTTTTTTTTAATATTTCTAGTTTCTAATCAACATTTTCCAATGATATAGTCATTTTGCGCTGTCATGAACTCCTGTGATTCACATGTTCATTCCATGTTTCTGGTTGTGTGTGTTGTTGGATTGGAAGAGACACTGATGGTGTGTTTACTTGAACAGACGCTTTGATATCACTCAAATTCCTGATGTTTATGACTCATGCAAGTAAGTCGATTCTTGTATCCTTTGTTTTTTGCGGATTTATTAGCTGCCCATTTCAAGTGTTACAATATTTAAGCAAATTGCACTTATGGAGATTGATTGTGATTCTTTTCTGGAACGTTATCATTCTACCAACACAATTAATATAAAAAATCTTGATGTCTGAATATTTTGTTTGCTGATAGCTATATTAATATTAAACCTTATTTTCTGTTTAACTCTCCACCCTCCTCATCCTTTATTGGATATTGTTTGTATCAAAAAACTGAGAGGTCGACTAGTTTGGTTTAAATGTGGCAAAAGGTCTGTGAGGATATATGAAAGCAGGAATCATGGCATGTTTTTTATGATCAATTTTATGATGATGCTCTTTAATTATTGAATTTATATTTTTTATATCACTTGTCTTTTACTTAAGTTGTCATTTTACCATCCAACATTCATTAGTGTAGAACATTGGGTTCACAAAAATGTCTGGTTGAATTTTGGTTTAAGCTTAATCTGCAATTTTGCAAGCACAAGTCAAACCTGAAGTGTTATTCCATCTAATCCATACAGCTTGAGTACTAGATGTAACATCCTTGTCAATTTCCTCTTCACTAATTAATATGGGTCCAAAATGTGTAAAGTGTATAACTTGAGTGTGATCATTAAGTTTCACCTCCAAATCATTGTAAACATGTGTTTTGATAAACTTGTATTCCTTATACTTCATCTTACTCCTCAACTGAAAACCATTTGATTCCAAATTACTCTAATTGTTCATGTTACTATGTCAAAAAGTAACTTAGGACAACTTGAAAATGAGTAACTAGCTGATAAGGTACTTATAGCAAGGTATCGTACCTATCCCAGAGCTTGACTACACCTGAACAATTCTAGTATGTTTGCAACCCATGTAAATCACTTAACTGGAGTTTTTATATTAAAATTACAATTTTTGGCCTACAATTTCTCAGCTTTGATGACTTCTTAATTTTTCTGAGTGTTTGTTCCTATTTTTTCTCTCTTCTTTCTATATCCTTCCTTTGTTATTGGTCTCTCTTTGGACTTTTCTCCTTTGTTATTGGTCTCTCTTTCTATATCCTTCCTTTGTTATTGGTCTCTCTTTGGTCTTCCATTCAACCATTAACCATATATGTAGTATACATCTCAGATTTAACGGGACAGCATGTTTAGTTATCATCAACCAAAACACTTCAGAATCTTATAATTTATGTATCTGTGTATCACTGTCAGATGTGAAGAAGTTAAACCAATTTTTGCACTTTTCATTTATATATCTCTGAGTTTGAACAAAATATGTTTCTTTTAAGTTATTTAGGTTTTATTTTCTTCTTTTCTGATGATAGATTAATGTTGACTTATTATAGATATGATCTTTTGCACAATGCACATCTTAATCTAGAAGGACTAGATGAGCTTTTCGAAGTTGTTCAGGTATGTAGAAATATGTTTGTGACCATGCTGATCAACTCAAAATAATGTAATACATTGACGATATACATGTTTTTTGTTACATACTTTGACATACTTTTTGATGACTCTTACCAGGGATGTGGCCATGTCATTTGACTATGTGAAAATTTAATGCTTTGTAGGATTGCTGATATTCTTACATCAAATAAAATGCTCTCATTTTTATTTGTGGATCACAGATTCTTTCCTCTATTTTAATTTTTCTTCCATTTACTGCATTGTTTCATTTGCTTGTACCCTTCTTTAAAAGCAAACAACTGACTTTTATAACTACCCAGCCTAAGCACCTATCGCATTAAACCCATCTCATGCAAATTCTGAACTTTGTTTTTGGCTTTACCTTATTGAAATAAACTATATTTAAAGTAATTAGAATTCAGAACTGTATAGTTACCCTGCTGAAATACAACCCTTACATGTACTATTTTCTTCTGTAATCTGTATATTTATCAACTGTGACTGATGAGTTCAATTTATTTGTAGGCACTTGCTTATGGTGTAATTCCGAATGAATATGGAATTAATCCAACGCAGAAGCTGAAGATTGGCTCAAAGGTAAATGTTAGAAATAGCACATTTTGTGTGCAAATCAGAAATTGATACACACTAATGTTAGAATTTGATTTGCAATCACTCTAATTATTGCATACTGTTCTTGTAACCCCTTCTAGTAGTATAAACACAATTGCCAAATCATAGTAGTAAGCTCCTGCCATAAGGAATCTCCCAAATTGCATTCCACGTTACAAATCTTTAAACAGTTATCCTATTCTTCCCTTCTACATGATATTTTTTCCGGTATACTTAAGCCACTAAAAAATCTTACTATTTACAACCAGCAACCTGAGCCAAGGAAGTCAAAACCCTGTTGCTCGCATTTTTACCTGTTGAATCATTCTTATCCAAATTGATTCAAAGACCATAAACAAAAGTCACTCTTCCATCTAAAAAATATTTGACAACAAGAGGAGTAGTCCAACGAGTATTTAAATCATTCCCAGACATTGAGGCGGGCTATATGAGACTTACTTCTAATATTCCCCCTTCCACATAAGTTTGTCGGACTTGACGATGGGTTATCTTTGACCTAATTGAAAGTGCATCTTTTGGTCCATGACAAACGAAGAGAGTTGGGTTCTGACTCTAATACAATGTCAAAGTTCCATATCAAAATCACTTGGCAATGAGAGGAGTAGCTCAACATGTATTTAAACCATTCCTGAAACAATGAGGCAGACGATGTGAGACTTATTTCCCAACACTAATCTCAAGCGTGAAACCGACAATGTAAAGAAAAATTGTAACTCATATGAATTGTAAAGGCAAATTGTAAAGGCAACACCTTCATTTTCCCGTGAACCTTTAGTTTCTTTCACCATATGAATTTCTAACTCATATTATTTGGGTGCTTCACTGTGGTTTTGGCAACATCAAGCCTACATGTGTTCTGTTGCATTATGTATTACATGTTTTCCATTTTAGGAAGGGAAAGCACAAATCATAAAGTTTGATGAATCTTGTAGAATTCATCATTGATCCATATCATAGAGGTTCAACAGTTTTATGTTTGTTGTGACATTTTTATTTGGACTTAGAATCGGCTATGTATAGCATCAAATACACATAAAAAGTTTATGATAGACGAAATGATTAGGAAAGATTTTGAAATCAATGTTTTGTCAATGGACATAATTAATGATAGAGCATTATAGCGTCGTTTGATCAATGTAGCCAACCACACCTAATAAGACTAAGGCTTGATTGTTGTTTTTAAATGTTACCATTTTCTCGAACGAGAAGTAAGAAACAAACACCTTTCAAAATGAGAAGACTACATGCTTGGTTAAAGACCTTTGAGAAGTTCATCTTAGTTTCATGTAGTGCATATTGTGTGGTGAACATAATGTAGTATTCTTAGTTTCTACACATGTTCGTGTAACTACAGCCAACTGTTTAATTTGTTTCTACTGTTTCAATTCAGATAGCTCGACGGTTATTGGGAAAACTTTTAATTGATATGAGGAATACTCGAGAGGAAGCCATTAGTGTTGCTGAGCTAAAGAATAACCAAGACCATTCATTATCCACGGAAATTGTGAAGGAAGATTCAGAAACCAACTTAAAACATTTACATAAGAATGATGAATTACGAAAATGCAACACCATGAGTGATATCTCATCGATGGATCAAGATGATGACGATGACAGAGAGACGAAATATCGTTTGGATCCAAAGTGAATATTTGTTCCTTCTGTGATGTCATGCATTATTATGTTCTATTCTGATCTTTTTTATTTTCCACCAGGTATGCAAATGTGAAGACACCTGAGCGCCATGTCCGGACTCGCCTATACTTCACATCAGTGAGTGCTGTATCATGTTATAAAAACATCAAGTAGAAATTTAGATCCCCCTGTTTGATTTTAAGTAGGGCAAAAAAATTGGGAAAACCGCAATTAATACATCCAATTTATGAATGATTAACCACCTAACTGGTTAGCTAAATTAATAAGGGTAGACTTATTAAGCTGAGTTGTTAACTGTTACTTTACCAAGACATCTTGCTTTTGACAAAAAGGACTTGTGTTGTTCTATACAAATTAATCGAGTAATATAACTTGGTCATGTAAATATGGTTTGTAATATTGCATTTAGGGAACTTGGTTTTTGACCCTCGTATTAGTGTAGTTTTCTGTTATATACCTGTAAGTTCAACTTTGTTCGTACTATGCAGTGCCAATTGATGCACACAATTTTGTTTACAGTCTGTGCTGTGATATTCTGCTATACTGCCATTGGCATTGTTACCGTGAAGTTAAGCAGATTTTTGTTATATATAAATTCCTAGCAATATGAATCCATTTGATTGCATATGTTTGGTTCATACTGCGCTGTATATTGTATTGAATAATTATATTATATATTATATCACAACTTAAACAGAACAAAAATAGCAAAGCATATGTCAGAACCAACATTAATTTGTCAAATTATGTTGAAAACTCCTGTACAAATGCATTCATCTAGAGACATACATCCTAACAGAGACTGATTAATAAAAAATTTGTTTCACATTTGCATACAATATCTCTCTTAATTTGATTCCCTTACTCTCTGTCTTACTTGCCTTACTTTATTGACAGGAATCACATATCCATTCTCTCATGAATGTTCTTCGTTATTGTAATTTGGATGAATCTCTTCGAGGAGAAGAGAGTCTTGTTTCCCAGAATGGTCTAGAGAGACTATTTAAAACAAGTGAGCTTGACTATATGACCTACATTGTGTTGAGGATGTTTGAGAACACAGAGGTACGTCATTTTGGCTATGTCCTTGTAGACTACATACCTGTTACTGTGCTGCTAAGTGCTTGGCATCATGAGTTTGTGAAGTTATTGCCACTCCTTATTGTTTGCACTAGTAAACTTGATCCAAAGTGCAAAGTTTACCATACCTTACATGGACCTTCATTTATATTATGATTTCCTAAAGTGCAATCTTTAAACTAATTAACCGTCTTTTTAAGTGTTCCCATGAACTATATAATATGATTATTTACTAGGGAATCCAGCTGAGTGCAAGTGAAGTTTTCTACCACTTGGTATATTATGTTTTTTTTGAAGCAGTAAATGAGACATTGAAAGTGACCTTTCTGTCTAACTCGACTTTAATTATCCAACTGAAAGCTATAGTGCTTTCAATATGAGCAGTTACACTATTTTGAATACTTAACTAGTTGTCTTGAGTTATGTAATGTGTAAGTTACATACTTCGTATTTCTTTATTGAACCTTCTTTCGACTTTAAAACTGCAGGTGGCCTTAGAAGATCCAAAACGATACCGCATAGAGCTGACCTTCAGCCGTGGCGCCGATTTATCCCCCTTAAAGGTAATCATATCTGATTAAACATATTTTACCTAAGAAAACTAGTGGAGGAAAGGGTTTAAATTTTGTTCATTTGCTATTAACTTTATCAAGCATGTGGTATGAAATTAAAATTCAATTCTATGTCCATTGGCCTCATGACATATGAATATGAGCTGGTTTTATGTACCCATTCTATGCAAATGCTACTTATTGATATGATAAGAATTCTCCTATCTAACAAATGTTAACATGCAAACGAAATCAGTAAAATGTTTCCGGTAATAGCTAATATTTGTTGTGTTATATATGGTTGGCAGAATAATGATGATAATGATAGTGAGGCTACTTCATTGCGTCAAGAACACACACTACCTATTATGGGTCCAGAGAGGCTGCAAGAAATAGGATCATATCTCACATTAGAAACAATGGAGAAGATGATTCGTCCATTCGCTATGCCTGCTGAAGATTTTCCTCCACCATCGACACCTGCAGGATTCTCTGGCTATTTCAAATCGAAAAGCATGCTCGAGCGTCTCGCAAACCTTTGGCCTTTCCATAAGCAACCTCAATTTGGAAAATAGTATAGCAAACATGAAACTGCACTTCATCCCTATCCTTTAATCTGTTCTGTCATCTAATGGGAAAATTTCGAACAGCCAAATCGAGTATTCGGCTCACTCCGGAAAAATTTGGAACTACTTCCAACAACCAACCATTGTCATTGGAAGTAGTAGAATGCAGACATTTTTGCATTCATTGCCTATGCTCGACATGGTTGTTGTCTAACTTCTTTTTCTGTTGAGATATATTTATTACATTCTTGTTGGATTTGCTATAAAAATTTATTCCAATTTCAAAATTGTCATAATATTGGCCTATTGATCATTGTGTATTATCAATAAGTTTAGGACATTCTTCTAATTCAAATTAATTCAGATGGTATAGGTTTTTTGTCAAAGGAAAGTATGTCTTATAAAATTCTAGGGATTAATTTGAATTTTCTTATAAATATTGAATAAGAACCTCATATGCTATAATCAAAAAGAGTTTGACACGTTTAAAATTTAAACTCGAACTCTCATATTTCATTTTTCCTAACTGACAAGCTAAGTGAATTTTAGATAATCAAACAATACATTTTCAATTATAAAGAAAGCTACTAAAATGTCATAACTCATAAATGAGTAATTGAAGCATGGTTAGAGCTATTGATAATCCAATTTCTTTATTCACACTCCTCATAAACTAATCATAAATTTACAAAATTAAACTCAACCTCAGATTAGTTACAAAAGAGTTTCAATACACAAATGGAGTGTCAATATCCTTATCCTTCAAATGTTTGTTTTTTTTTTCAACTTTTGGAGAATTCTAGCTTTGGGCCATTTTTTATGAACTTCCTGATTTTGTTGCTTCCTTCAGGTAGTCCAATATATAAATAATAAAGTGTAATATATATGTACTGTTAGTATAAATATTTATACACATTCAATATATTATCTATTATTTATTTGTATTATTATACTCAAAAGTCAATAGTTACCAATGGAAATGATATAGTGACAATGTAAAAATCTCTTACACTATCAATACATATATTTTATACTATAAATAATAAGGGTTCAGTTGGTCTTCTCATATATCTCAACATCCACTTATTGGCACCACTTATAATTGTAGGAGACTTCTCTCTAGTACCGGACTCTTGGGTATCGAATTTGTATGGAGAAAGAAATTTTATTTTAATTTTTTTATCTTATGAAGAATTTGAAAATAGCATTGGGTTTTTATTTGTTGTTTTAAAATTTATCTTTGAAGTGCATTGAATGAGAACCTTATCTTACGTCAAATTTTACTGACCAAAATGAAGTGAAGGCATCGTGACAATGATTGATTATTTCATTCCATTCATGTATAATGGAATTGGCATACAAAACGTTGAAAAATAATGCCTGCCAATCAGGATCCTAATACGTGAAACAATAAGTAATAAATAAAGGGATATAAAAATATATACAAAAGTATAAGAGTTTTTATATTTTTATGTATTATTTACTATTCCTATTTAATCTTTATTAACACTTTTAAATATCAGAAATACATAATACAAATAAATTATAGATAAAATAATATATAAATATTACAATCATTAATAAATATTGTAAATAAAAATACAACGAAAGTAAATAACGTGTCGTAAGATGAATGAATGATTAAGGTAGTGATAGTGCGTGCAGTAGTGCTCCCAACCCAAGTCCCAAGTAACATTGACCAAACAAATATATAAATATATAAAGTGAGAGAGAAAGACTTCCATGAATTCTGTATGTGGAGATAACTAATGAAATATTGTCAACTCATTAAAAATTTATTTTTAATTAAAATTTAATCATAAATGATAGTACCAACAAGTATAAATCTATTAATCTCTAAATATGACGTGTTATATGTATTTCATTGCAAATTTTTATATAAACGAGGTAATGCATGAAGAGAAGCAATCACAACTAACATTGACTTGGTTTTAGGGATAATTTATAATTAGGTACATCAATTTTGAAACTATTTGTAATTTGATCTCTATTATTAAACATTTGTAACTAGATCAATGAACTTTAAAATTATTTGTAATTTGAAAAGGAATCAAGGTATTTTTAGGTTTTTCTCTCTTGTAAGATTATAAATAAATGTGAAAATATAATTCACATATCCACCCACAATGCTAAATTGGTTGTTGTATGGTGAGTAGGAATGACAATAGGGTAGGTCGGGGATGATTTTGCATATATCCAAACTCGAACTCGAAATTTAAAAACTGAACCTGAACTCGAACTCAATGGGGGGTTGGAAATAAAAATATCATTCCCGAATTTGTCGGGTTTCGGGTAACCCGAATCGGAAAAAACCCAAAATAATGTATGTACTAAATAAAGTATGATATCACTTTCGTTTCATTTTTTCTCTAACATTTCTATTTTCTCTTATATTATTTCATTTCTTTTATGTTGGAATATCCAATAGTATTTAAAGTAAAATTAAAAATTAAAAATTAAAAATAATGGATACATGATATAAATTTTAAATTGAATTACATTACTCTAGGGTAGATTCAGATTAGGGTCTTTGCTCTACTAAATCCAAACTCAAACCCGAAAATTAAACCTGGGTAAAACCCGAACCCAATCACATCAGATTTTCCTATTAATTTTGGGTTCAGTTCAAGCATATACATATAGGTTTGGTTCAAGTGTGTGCCTACGGAGGTTTCCATTGTTATCCACGAGGGTGAGTTATACATTGCCTCCTATTATGTAGAAAAGATATTGCTAATTTCCTTATGCTAACATAATTTCTTTATATGATGACAAAAATATATATTAATAAACAATATCACTTAACTTGTTTTGAAAGCAAAAAAAATCATGGGAATGTTATGTAAGTGGTTTCTAGATGGTAGTAACTATCTTTATCTTATGAAGAATTTTAAAATCAATGAGGGTAACATAACCATTGTACTATATAATATATAATTAATAGTGTGAAAGAAAAACTTTAAAGTAAATAACATGAATGAATGATTAAGCTAGTGCTAGTGCTCTCAAGTCCCAACTTACATTGACCAAAAAATATTTTAAAAAATTGAGTTAATACATGAAGAGAAGCAACCACAATTGATATTGACTTGGTTTTTTAGTCAGATATTTAAAAAAGAAAAACTACTTTTTTTAAAAAGAGTGATAATTTGTGATTAGGTATATAAGTTTTAAAATTATTTTTAAGTGGGTCTAATTTAATATTTGTAATTAGAAATTTAAAATTATTTGTAATTTTTTGGTACTATATTTTTTTTAGGTAAAGACTAATTTGTTTCGAGGTTTATGGCTGACCCAACAAGTAACGCTATGAAGAATCAAACTATTGACATTCGAGATTCAATGAGACCTTACATTATTAGTCAATACGTCTGGTTGATAAATTATTTGTAATTTGAAAATTAATGATGAAGAGAAACATTATAACATCCATAATAATTAAACCACTTTTAACTAGTTGTTCCAATAACTTTTCACATGATCCAATTTTATTATTTTGTCCCATTATCATTATCCATATGCTCCTTTCTTCCCAGCTGAGAAAGAATGGTTTCAAATGTAGATCACATAACCTTCTTTATTTCTACAATGAACTAAATTATGGCAATGGATCAAATTTCTCTACTTTCTTTTTTCTCACACACATTTATCCATTAAACTAATATGAATATGTTCACGCCCACTTAAATTTTTGCGGGCATTTGCAAGTACGAGCTAAACAAATCGGACGACCCGTTTTGCCATATTTACCCACATTCCTCACAAACTCTCTTATACTAAAGGAAGGAATTATGTGTGGGTTCATAAGATTATGATTTTCTTTAGAACCTTGTAGAATTTTTTGGGTAAAATAATTAAAATGTATCATAATATAATGAATTTTATCTTTATTATTATAAGAATATTTTTTATATATGATAGAGATATAAAACTCATAAATAAACACACACAAAAAAGTTATATTAGTGTGGAGGTTGTTGTTAATTTCCAAGTAAATTCTTAAACCATAAATTATCATTGAATTCTTTAACTTATTATTTGAAATTGGGTTTCTAAAGAAGACTTTGAATTAGTAAATTGTGACATTATAAATTTATAATAGTAGCTTCACGCCTAGTATAAATCAATAATTGTTGACTAACATGTAATCACATCACCTTAGAATATTAATTAACTTAGTTTCTATTCAAAAACAAATTTAATATTAATTTTTCGAGTCACTAATGTATTTATCTTCCAATGTTTTCGAAGCTATCAATTTAGAAGGAAAAAAAAGAAACTTTTGTCCCTTTCTCTCTCTTGCCCAGACTGCCCAATTGTCTACTTTTCATATTACAAGCCTGCCCTAACTGCCCGGCGTGGAAAATCTTTCCCTCTATCACAAGCTTTGGACTTTGGATTCAGTTTCACAAATCACAACTTGGTTCTCTTCTTTTCATTCTTTAACTACATATATTTGTTGAACCTTAATAAACATCATTGAATGAATACTATGTTATTGTTCTTTTTTTTTTGTCCAGTTAAGGTTTATGTTTAATTTCATGTGTATTTTTCAATTATTGTTATTGGGTTGAAGAGTTGAAACTATTGTTGAAGTGGGTTTAATTAATTTCTATAAAGTTTGAATCTTTTGGGTATGAAAAATTGTTTGTAAGAGTTTTTTGGAAGATGGGGTTTGGAAATAATGCAATTGAAGTTGGTAGTTTAGATGTTGGAAAGTCAAAGGTAGATGGTAATGAAGAGAAGAAGAGAGGGTGTTGGCCTAAATTCACTTTCTGTGGAAACTGCATACCTTCAACTTCAAAGGTTGATACTTCCATAAGTGCCACTAGTACCCAAAATGGTAATTTTTCTTTCCTTATTATAGTTAGTTTATATATGTCTATTTTGAAGAATTAGAGTGCATTAGTTACTTTTTTACACATTTTTTTGATTCAATGAGACGTTGGTCTAATGATGTAAGGCTCTGTTAGATCTTCAGGATGACCAAAAGGTCGAGGGTAACAACCACGTACTCTGAAAGGATTAGTCCTTACCTTTAGGGTGAGACCCTTGGTAGTACCAAAAAAATTTAAGTAGTGAAAAACAATTAATGATCATTGAGAGAAAAATAGTATATTAGGAAAAATGCAATAAATGTCATTTAAATGAACTCAAGATGATTTGTTTTTATCTTTACTTTTTGATTCTATGATCTAACCATGCCTTTCTATGTTAGGAGCTGCAAGTGTGTTTTTTCAGAAACAATATGGATTTTGTGTTTCTTGGAACTGAAGTGATATGAATTGTTGTTGTATTGAGGAAGTTGGAGTTATAACTAATTCATTTGCTAGCAACTTCAGATTTTAAGAACCATATGTTATTTTCTGAAGTACCATTGAACTGCTTCGTAATATTCTTTGTAAGCAATGTATGCACTCGATTAGACGAAAGCCGGATAAATGTATACTGTAACTTGTAAGGGCTATCTAGTTGCTGTTGTTGTGACTATTGAATTCCTTAACATCACTATATGCATCATTACAATAAGTAATGTTGAAAAAGTTGATATGAATTGTCTTTCCCAAAACCTTAAGTTGTCGGGGGAAGGCACATGGATGGTTTTATATATCATCTAACATGCCCTTCATCAAAGAGCCATTTGGGCTTGAAGTTACAATGCTCAAGCTCATCTACCTAGTGCTAAAATTAAACGAATAGTGGCACTAGCAGCAAGGATCGGTAATAGTGGCGCTGACAATTTGGTCAGGATGGCTCTGATACCATGTCACAAGTTGTCTTTTCCACGAGCTTATGTTTTTAGGTGAAGACAAATGAATAGTTTTATACATCTAAAAGTTTCTGAACCTTTTATGGAATATCCAATAGTATTTAAAGTAAAATTAAAAATTAAAAATTAAAAATAATGGATACATGATATAAATTTTAAATTGAATTACATTACTCTAGGGTAGATTCAGATTAGGGTCTTTGCTCTACTAAATCCAAACTCAAACCCGAAAATTAAACCTGGGTAAAACCCGAACCCAATCACATCAGATTTTCCTATTAATTTTGGGTTCAGTTCAAGCATATACATATAGGTTTGGTTCAAGTGTGTGCCTACGGAGGTTTCCATTGTTATCCACGAGGGTGAGTTATACATTGCCTCCTATTATGTAGAAAAGATATTGCTAATTTCCTTATGCTAACATAATTTCTTTATATGATGACAAAAATATATATTAATAAACAATATCACTTAACTTGTTTTGAAAGCAAAAAAAATCATGGGAATGTTATGTAAGTGGTTTCTAGATGGTAGTAACTATCTTTATCTTATGAAGAATTTTAAAATCAATGAGGGTAACATAACCATTGTACTATATAATATATAATTAATAGTGTGAAAGAAAAACTTTAAAGTAAATAACATGAATGAATGATTAAGCTAGTGCTAGTGCTCTCAAGTCCCAACTTACATTGACCAAAAAATATTTTAAAAAATTGAGTTAATACATGAAGAGAAGCAACCACAATTGATATTGACTTGGTTTTTTAGTCAGATATTTAAAAAAGAAAAACTACTTTTTTTAAAAAGAGTGATAATTTGTGATTAGGTATATAAGTTTTAAAATTATTTTTAAGTGGGTCTAATTTAATATTTGTAATTAGAAATTTAAAATTATTTGTAATTTTTTGGTACTATATTTTTTTTAGGTAAAGACTAATTTGTTTCGAGGTTTATGGCTGACCCAACAAGTAACGCTATGAAGAATCAAACTATTGACATTCGAGATTCAATGAGACCTTACATTATTAGTCAATACGTCTGGTTGATAAATTATTTGTAATTTGAAAATTAATGATGAAGAGAAACATTATAACATCCATAATAATTAAACCACTTTTAACTAGTTGTTCCAATAACTTTTCACATGATCCAATTTTATTATTTTGTCCCATTATCATTATCCATATGCTCCTTTCTTCCCAGCTGAGAAAGAATGGTTTCAAATGTAGATCACATAACCTTCTTTATTTCTACAATGAACTAAATTATGGCAATGGATCAAATTTCTCTACTTTCTTTTTTCTCACACACATTTATCCATTAAACTAATATGAATATGTTCACGCCCACTTAAATTTTTGCGGGCATTTGCAAGTACGAGCTAAACAAATCGGACGACCCGTTTTGCCATATTTACCCACATTCCTCACAAACTCTCTTATACTAAAGGAAGGAATTATGTGTGGGTTCATAAGATTATGATTTTCTTTAGAACCTTGTAGAATTTTTTGGGTAAAATAATTAAAATGTATCATAATATAATGAATTTTATCTTTATTATTATAAGAATATTTTTTATATATGATAGAGATATAAAACTCATAAATAAACACACACAAAAAAGTTATATTAGTGTGGAGGTTGTTGTTAATTTCCAAGTAAATTCTTAAACCATAAATTATCATTGAATTCTTTAACTTATTATTTGAAATTGGGTTTCTAAAGAAGACTTTGAATTAGTAAATTGTGACATTATAAATTTATAATAGTAGCTTCACGCCTAGTATAAATCAATAATTGTTGACTAACATGTAATCACATCACCTTAGAATATTAATTAACTTAGTTTCTATTCAAAAACAAATTTAATATTAATTTTTCGAGTCACTAATGTATTTATCTTCCAATGTTTTCGAAGCTATCAATTTAGAAGGAAAAAAAAGAAACTTTTGTCCCTTTCTCTCTCTTGCCCAGACTGCCCAATTGTCTACTTTTCATATTACAAGCCTGCCCTAACTGCCCGGCGTGGAAAATCTTTCCCTCTATCACAAGCTTTGGACTTTGGATTCAGTTTCACAAATCACAACTTGGTTCTCTTCTTTTCATTCTTTAACTACATATATTTGTTGAACCTTAATAAACATCATTGAATGAATACTATGTTATTGTTCTTTTTTTTTTGTCCAGTTAAGGTTTATGTTTAATTTCATGTGTATTTTTCAATTATTGTTATTGGGTTGAAGAGTTGAAACTATTGTTGAAGTGGGTTTAATTAATTTCTATAAAGTTTGAATCTTTTGGGTATGAAAAATTGTTTGTAAGAGTTTTTTGGAAGATGGGGTTTGGAAATAATGCAATTGAAGTTGGTAGTTTAGATGTTGGAAAGTCAAAGGTAGATGGTAATGAAGAGAAGAAGAGAGGGTGTTGGCCTAAATTCACTTTCTGTGGAAACTGCATACCTTCAACTTCAAAGGTTGATACTTCCATAAGTGCCACTAGTACCCAAAATGGTAATTTTTCTTTCCTTATTATAGTTAGTTTATATATGTCTATTTTGAAGAATTAGAGTGCATTAGTTACTTTTTTACACATTTTTTTGATTCAATGAGACGTTGGTCTAATGATGTAAGGCTCTGTTAGATCTTCAGGATGACCAAAAGGTCGAGGGTAACAACCACGTACTCTGAAAGGATTAGTCCTTACCTTTAGGGTGAGACCCTTGGTAGTACCAAAAAAATTTAAGTAGTGAAAAACAATTAATGATCATTGAGAGAAAAATAGTATATTAGGAAAAATGCAATAAATGTCATTTAAATGAACTCAAGATGATTTGTTTTTATCTTTACTTTTTGATTCTATGATCTAACCATGCCTTTCTATGTTAGGAGCTGCAAGTGTGTTTTTTCAGAAACAATATGGATTTTGTGTTTCTTGGAACTGAAGTGATATGAATTGTTGTTGTATTGAGGAAGTTGGAGTTATAACTAATTCATTTGCTAGCAACTTCAGATTTTAAGAACCATATGTTATTTTCTGAAGTACCATTGAACTGCTTCGTAATATTCTTTGTAAGCAATGTATGCACTCGATTAGACGAAAGCCGGATAAATGTATACTGTAACTTGTAAGGGCTATCTAGTTGCTGTTGTTGTGACTATTGAATTCCTTAACATCACTATATGCATCATTACAATAAGTAATGTTGAAAAAGTTGATATGAATTGTCTTTCCCAAAACCTTAAGTTGTCGGGGGAAGGCACATGGATGGTTTTATATATCATCTAACATGCCCTTCATCAAAGAGCCATTTGGGCTTGAAGTTACAATGCTCAAGCTCATCTACCTAGTGCTAAAATTAAACGAATAGTGGCACTAGCAGCAAGGATCGGTAATAGTGGCGCTGACAATTTGGTCAGGATGGCTCTGATACCATGTCACAAGTTGTCTTTTCCACGAGCTTATGTTTTTAGGTGAAGACAAATGAATAGTTTTATACATCTAAAAGTTTCTGAACCTTTTATTTTATGAATTGCCATGGACCAAGTTGTTATTGTTTGATGTTTTGCTATTTGAACTGCACTGCTTAGTTGTCTCGACTATTTAGTCACTATACAAATATAATGATGTTGCCATAACCGAATCATGCAAGTGGTTGTTAATTCTCATTCTTAGGTGACAGTACCAAATCACTAATGATTTTAAGTTATTGATTATTTTGATCAGTGGGAAAAAAGTCATCATTTGTAAAAAGCACAAATGAAACGGTTCCTCCTCCAGAGTCCTCATCACCAACTAGTAATGCGGAAAGTATCCCTTCAACTCCAAAATTCAGTGAAGAGTTGAAGGTTGCTTCTAGTTTGAGAAAATTCACATTCAATGGTCTTAGGGTGGCAACTAGGAATTTCAGACCAGAGAGTCTTCTCGGCGAAGGAGGATTCGGTTGTGTCTTCAAGGGTTGGATTGAGGAGAACGGAACTGCACCTATGAAACCAGGCACGGGGCTAACCGTCGCAGTCAAGACCCTCAACCACAACGGAAAGCAGGGTCACAAAGAATGGCTTGTATGCAACCTATATACCCGTCTCAGTTTCCCCCCTTCTTTCCGTATTTATTTTAAACATTTCTTGTTTTGTTAAAATTCTCATTTTCATTTTCTTTTTTACAGGCCGAGTTAAACTATCTTGGTGACCTTCTCCATCCTAATCTAGTTAAACTGATTGGTTTCTGCATTGAAGATGACCAAAGATTACTAGTTTACGAGTTTATGCCCCGAGGCAGTTTGGATAACCACCTCTTTAGAAGTACGCTACTGACCCCTTTTATTCCCGAATGTCTTTGCCACTGCTTGTTTATATCGGCTGAAAATGAGCTTGACTGTTGTTGATGCTATAACTTCCCCAATGGAAACATAAATGTGTTGAATAGATTTATGAATCCATTATTTGATTCGCCACTAATTGTTGGACTCCTAAATTATTATTTAATCACAGGCTTTCATACGTAGAGAAAACGAAGACCATAATAAAATAGTTCTCTTTCTGTAATGCATTTTTTTCTTTCTGCTTGGCACTATGCCCGTAAAAAAATCCATGTGCAATGGTTAATTGTTTTCTGGTAACAACCATGTTTTATGCAGAAGGGCCCTTGCCTCTTCCATGGTCTATCAGAATGAAAATTGCACTTGGTGCCGCAAAAGGTCTTGCTTTTCTCCATGAAGAAGCTAAGAGGCCGATAATATATCGTGATTTCAAGACATCTAATATTCTGTTAGATGCGGTATGTGAGTAAACTAGGCAAGGATGTTTTAATTATTTCTTATTCATCCTCGAACTCAAACTAAGAAGCAAATATCGTTTTAGGAATACAATGCGAAGCTCTCTGATTTTGGACTTGCCAAAGACGCTCCTGAGGGGGAAAAGACACATGTATCGACAAGAGTTATGGGAACGTATGGTTATGCTGCTCCGGAGTATGTTATGACAGGTGAGTTTTGATCCTTCCATATTTGTTTTGGATTGTGTTATTTCTTTAAATTTTATTGAACTTGATAATTCACTACGTAATTCAGACTCAAGATAGCTAATAGTATCTGAAATTTTCATATAGTATCTAAAGTGAGACATGTCACTTTAGAGAACGAAGTGAGTCAATCTTAACCATTGCTAGAAAAAAATATTAAAGTTTATTGAAATTAAATCAAAATACAATTTTTTTTAAAACACAAAGGTAAGTTCAAAACATCAACTCTGTTTCCTCTCCGTAATACCATCATGAGCTGAACAGAACCTACACCCTAAACTGATTCCAAACTCGAGCCGGGCCTCCAAGGCTGAATGTCAGCAATGGCTTTAAGTTTCTTCGTTCAAACTCTATCATGGATCGTATCCAAAGCCCCTGCTTGAACTTTGTAGATTGCAGCATGGTCAAGCTCTTTGGCGTAGCGAGGTAACCCACACATTATTAACCAGTCACATTGGACATCACCATTTCAGCAAGCTGCAGAACCATATGTTCGAGACGGAAGCAGGCGTCACATAATCCTTCAACAGCAAGTCATGTCAGCTACTAAACATGACTCGCCAACAACTTCACCCGAAGCTCCCCAGTTCAACACATCCTTCGTGACTAATGCTCACTGCTATTCAAAGTGTACTGGATTCAGCGCAACACTCGTCAAAACTGAAAAACATAACTAATGCTGTGTGTTTATTTCGAGTAAATAATTCTTCATTCTATCAACACAAGTCAAATCCTGAACCCGAAAATCATATTCTTTAGCTATTAGAACGATTACAAACAGAATAAGGTAAAAACAAAATTTAAATATAGAAAATATCAAGTTCTTCTATGCCTCCTTTTTTTATAGAAAAAATGGGGAAGAAAGTGACATTTTCAAATAAAGAGTGTGAGATTGATAACTGTATTGAAATGATGAACAATCATAATGTAAGACAATTCAGAAGAACACAAGTTTTTTATTAGTATTTTCGATATAAAAACTACATCATGTTCATCGATTTGGACACTTACTCTTTCGATTCATTGATGTACACTTACTCTTTATAATATTAACCTGAAACTTCCCATGCTGATTAGGGCATTTGACATCGAAGAGTGATGTCTACAGTTTTGGAGTAGTGCTACTGGAAATGCTCACTGGTCGGCGATGTATTGATAAGAGAAGACCAACTGGGGAACACAATCTGGTGGAGTGGGCAAGACCTATGCTTGGAAACTGGAGGATGTTCCTCCGGATAATGGATCCACGCCTTGAAGGTCACTTCTCGGTTAAAGGGGCACAGAAAGCATCTCAGCTAGCTTCTCAGTGCCTTAGCCGAGATCCGAAAGCTAGGCCTTTGATAAGTGAAGTTGTTAAAGCTTTAAAGCCTTTGCCAAACCTTAAGGACATGGCTAACTCATCTTATAACTTCCAGGATGCGCGAGTAGACCGAACCTTGTCCATGCCGAATTGCAAAAATGTGATTAAAACACAGTTAGTGTCTTTACCGAAAAAGGGTCAAGCTATAAGGACCTTGTCAAGTTCAAGTGCACAACATGGTTCTCCATATCCTCATTATAACAAGTCTCCAAAATCAGATGAAAGAAAGTGAAGTGCAAAGTGACATATACAGCTTTCAAAGAAAGGAATTGTTGTACACTGAAGTTGTTTAACTTTTCCACTTTCTCATGGTTTTAATTTTCTTTCAGAATGTATTTTTTGTAAAGAAGAAAAATGGTGATTGTGTTAACTCATGTTATTCAAAGTTTTTTACATTCTCATTGTATAATGAACTATTTACTATGAAGTAAATGCTTATTAATGTAATTAAATGTTATACTTGTACCACAAACATGTTAAGAGTTTTACTTCTAAACTATATAACAAGTGCTGAACTTGGATGGTTCTTTTCTCTTAAGTGATTTTAAGTGAGTTATGGGCACTTTTATTTTAAGAAATTTTCTATTTTTATCTTCACTTTTCATTTATTATTACAATCATGCCACTTGTTTCCTGTTTGTTAAAAAAATTTACAAGAAAAAGAAGAAAAAAAAGAGATCTTAATTTTTCTTGTTTTATGAATTTTTTATTATTTATCGGCATTGTGGACGACTCATTAACTCGTTTTAAAATGGGTAAGTATAAACAGATATATCTGTATAATTCTGATTTTTGAGCATTTTGTGGACATGACCAATTTTGCTATCTCTACCTTTGTTCCTTTATTTATGTTCATATCATTTTTTTCTCACCAAATCTTAAAGTAATATTTTGTCATTACTATCCTTGCACCTTTAGTTATGTTCACATCTTTTTATTAACCAAGTACCAAAGTAATATTTAATATATTTGGTATGGTTTTGAAGGGAATAAATTTGGTATGGTAATTTTCAACAATTTGGTATATTATATATTATTGATGTGCCATAAATTTTTTCCACACAATTTATATGTCATTAACTCTTTAGTATATTATTTTTTGTGTTATATTCTTCACTTTATGAGAAAGTAACTAACCTCTTTTTTCGGAGGTGTATGACTGTTCCGCTTAACAATTATCTCATATACTAATTAAATCATTGACATTTTGATCTATCTAAATATTTAATATAAACTTACATTATTAAATTAACGTGTTATTGATTATTACTTTTGTTTAAGAATTGTTATTAAATATGAATAATACTTTTGTCGGCAATATAAAATTGAAAAACCTCTTTAGCATATTTTACAACTTCTGATATGAATTAATTTGAAAAAGTTCAGCTTTTGGGTTTGGGTTTATCTTTTTGCACAATTCTTAGGAAGAGGATAAATATTTAATAAGATAAATTATGAAAGATGCATAAAATAAAATGATACTCAAAACTATCCAAAACATTCAATTAATCAATTTAATGAATTAGATACATATTCGGTCTATTTGATTTTTTTTGTAAAAATTGAATTTAAATCCATTTTTGAAGAAAATACTTATTAAAAACCTTCCATTTACTAAAAGTACTTCAGAGAAATAAAATCTTCCACTTAAAAACCACATATTCAATAAAGCATTTTAGAAAACACACTTTAAAATTATCATTTTTTTACTAAATCAAGCTTTTAAAACAAGTTTTTAAAAGTTCAAAAACACACGTTTTTAAAAACGTGTTTTTTTAAAAGGAAAGCATTTTCAAAGAAAAAAACTTTTAAAAGGAGCTTTTAATTTTGTTAAGAAACAAATTCTAGAAAAAAATCATTTTTACAACATTCTATATAATATGGTGTTTAAAGTTTTATGTGTTTATTTTTTAATAGATATTTAGATATGTTATATTTTATTATTGATCACACCACATTCTCATATCCTATCATTCATATCATCATTATCTAATGGAGAAAATTAGAGTTAAGATAGTGAAAAAAATTGAAAATTAATATAAAACTTTTGTAAATGTTTGTTTTTTTTTTGAATAATTTAAAATAAAAAATCCAAGTAGATATATCTATGAATATTTATTGAATATAATGTATGAATTTGAATCTATACATTATTAAAACTATCTATTTAGATAATTTAATTCATTAGCTTTAATCGATAGACCAATAAAATCTTGACAATACATTAAAAATTTAATTTTACTTAAAAGTTTGTATAAATAATAACACAAAAAACATAAAAGTACTTATGTTCTATATATTCCATGTTGTATATTGTATATGCCTTTTTTTTTGTAATAATTTTTGGATTAAGTAGATTTGATAATTTTGTCACACTATTAATATCCATATAGGTTTACTTTTTAAGCAACTTGTTTTCAATCTTTGCATCAAATATCTCTGTACCCTTTTTTATATTTCCTCTCAAAGGTGCAATTCTTTCATTCTTCTCATCTTTTGCTGCTCTCATTTTCAAAAGTTTTATTTTTTATTTTTTTAGATTAACTCCAAATTGTTTAAAAGTTGGAAACTGTGTCTTTTTTTATTCCATGAGCTTTTTGGTTTTATGGATCCAAAGGTTTTACTGAAAATTCTTCACCCTTCTCTGTTTTTTAGTTTTTGGGGTTCTATGTTTGTCTTTTTCTGTGTTCTATTTGGTTTAAGGATGTCAAATCTAAATGTGTACTTTTGAAAACTAAATTTTATTTCTTTTGCTTGCATAATTGAATTTCATTCTCCTTATCTTTTGTATGTCATCTATTTTCATATTTTATTTAATACTACTAGGGTAGCCTCACTATTTTTTAGTTACTTATTTCGGGGTGTGTGACTACAAACAAGGATCCGACAAGTAAGTGTATGTTTTTGTACTTGTTTCTAGTAGCAAAAGTATAATTTTATTATAATCAAAAGGACAAATGTGTCAATGGAAGTTGCATTTTCCTTTATTTTTTGAAGTATTTGTCTCCACTAATAGAGATGATCCTAACTCGTATGACTACTCCTTCTAACAAGTGTTGCTCAAAATCCTTACTTTTGGACATTGTGAGAAAATCGAGTAGGACATTACACCACTAGTTAACACCTACTTTTGATCACATAATTTTTATTTTCATTTCTTTTGATCACATAACTCACATGTAAAATTTGACTATAATGTTAACATTAATCAATATTTTATACATATAAAAAAACTATCTTTCTTCAGTTTTATTGCTTTTACTCTTCCTAAACAAGTCTCATACTCTCATAAATGCTTCAAAATAAAAACTTGGTCTTGCCTTCATTCTCTAGTGTAAAATTTATTGTTGGGTTATTCTTTTCACACCCTTTTGATTACTAGTTATGATTCTTCATGTTTAAAGTTTCTTCATTGTAGAATTGAAAGATGGGTCAAGCACTAGGTTTTTATCAAGTAGACCAGTCAAATGTTGCTATCAAGGAACATTTTGGAAAGTTTGATGATGTTTTAGAACCAGGATGTCATTGTTTGCCTTGGTTCTTTGGTTACAAGATAGCTGGTGGACTCTCACTACGTGTGCAACAACTTAATGTTAAATGTGAAACTAAAACTAAGGTATTTGATCGGTTTTTCGATTTTTGAGTGACCAAACTGCTAAGGTTGAAAAACATTATAGACCGAAATGAGTATTTGCCTTCAACAATATGTTTCTTTGAATTCTATGGATTTCTTAAGTAAATTTCTTACCTGCTTCCAATGCACTTGTTTTACTTCAAGCTTTATTAAAGATAGTGTTAAATCATTTGATTTTGAATGTGAATACTAAATCTACATGAACTTGTTAGGATAATGTTTTTGTCACTGTTGTTGCATCTGTTCAATATCGAGCTGTGGCTGAGAAAGCATCTGATGCATTCTATAGGCTCACCAACACAAGGGGACAGATTCAATCATATGTTTTTGATGGTAAGTGGAGTCACTATTCTGCTTCATTTCATTATAAAAATACTATTGTAACACCCCAACCTTGACATGCGACACTCGGGTCCATGAATATATTGGACGTGTCACCCTCAAGCTTAAATACTCCTGCAGTATTTTATTTCCCTAAGTTCCATTGCTCATGGACTTATAGTCATAAGTTCCATTGAGTCGCTACTTGCTACCACTAAGCTACACGCAGAGGTTCCCTTTCGGGGGATAAAATAATGTATGAGATATTTAAGCTTAAAGGTGACACGCACAATAGACTCATGATGGATAATATGCCGAGACTGGGGTGTTACACCTGCAACTACACATAGATTAGTACATTTGCTTCATTTGTAGTTTCCATTTGTGGATCATTTTTAATTTTTGTGCTATATTTTATATCATAATTCATAATTGTTTTTTTTTGTTTTTGTATGAGGCTTTCTTCTTTATAAGATGCTAATATTTTGCATTTCTTCAGTTATCAGGGCTAGTGTGCCAAAGCTAGAGTTAGATTCTGTCTTTGAGCAAAAGAATGATATAGCAAAGTCTGTTGAAAATGAACTTGAAAAGGTGTTTATTGTTCTGTACAATCTTTTGTTTTAATCTTTTCCTTTGTATGAAATATTACCATTCATAATTTGTTAAGGTTGTAATAATCCTTGTTAACAATTTAATTCAACCTTAATGTTTTAGGCCATGTCTACTTATGGATACGAGATCGTCCAAACTCTCATCATCGATATAGAGCCGGACGTTAACGTCAAGAAAGCGATGAATGAGATCAATGCAGGTAATATGCTAGGCCTTTCATAGTTGTCATTTTGTTTTGTTTCTGTGATTGTGTTTATATCGTGATCGTTTTCACAATTTTATCAACAGCTGCTAGAATGAGGTTGGCCGCGAACGAGAAGGCTGAGGCGGATAAAATACTGCAGATCAAGAAAGCCGAGGGAGAGGCCGAGTCCAAGTATCTGTCTGGACTTGGCATAGCTCGCCAGCGCCAGGCCATCGTGGATGGGCTTCGGGATAGCGTGCTCGCATTCTCCTCGAATGTGCCCGGGACAAGTGCTAAAGATATCATGGACATGGTTCTAGTGACTCAATACTTTGACACTATGAAAGAGATTGGAGCATCATCAAAGTCCTCATCTGTGTTCATACCACACGGCCCTGGCGTGGTGAGGGACGTTGCCGCGCAGATTCGGGATGGTCTCCTTCAGGGCAATGCCTCCCAGAATTGAAATAAACTCTCCTTGATGTGTATATAACATAACTATGGCTTTTCTGGTGCATTGTTTAGTATATATAGATTAGGGAAATACTTTATTTGCCTTGTGTGTTTCCTTTTATTGTATTAAGTGCTACTTTGCAGCTTTCAATGTTTGCTTCAGGATAGTTTCAAAAAATTGCTTTTCAAAAAATTGCTTTCATATTTGGTTAAGGTGAAAATGAAGGACTTAATTGGGGGAAGCAAGGACTAAAGTTATGAAAGAGTATGACAATTTCTATAAAAATTGGTTTGGTGTAGGCTTGGATGAAGAAAAAAAAGCGCATACGAGGCTATCATCTATCGAGGTCCAAAGATATTAGATGTATGTAACCTTATTCTCGTAAGTTGATATTTCATGTTAAGTCAAACAGGGACATCGACTATAATTAAACCCTAGCATAGTCATATGCTTATTGTGCACAACCAACCAGTCCCCATTTCTATGGGATATAAATATGATATATAAAGTTTGATATTCAACATAGGGATAAAAATATGATGTATAAAGTTTGATATTCAAAATTTGGTTTGATGTTTAAATAATAGAGCTCATTTATTATAATCACTTTTTTTTTGTTTTTTTGTTAGTTTTCATCAATGCTTATTTTGAGGGCAAGTGTAAATATAATAATAAGATTATTTACTTTATGATATAGAGGTTGAGTTGAAATCCTCACAGATTATAAGTTAAAATTTCGAAAATAGGATTTTGACTTACGAGTATAAAACAACGTATATCTATTTTCCCTAAATTCATTAGATGAGCGTCTCGTGAACATAGTTACCTTTTCCCCTTCATCAATGCATATCTCAAACTAACTTTTATAGAAATTGTTATACTCTTTGATAACTTTATAGTCCTTGTTTGTCTACAATAAAAGTCCATCATTTTTATCTCAAATTCATTCCATTGGGAACGTTGAATAATATTTGTGATATTTTTCAAAAGCAATATAAATGCTTCATTTATTAAATAACATAAAACCATTTAAACTAGGAAGATAGAAATAAGTTTGGAAAGAAAAAGAAAAATCAGTTTTATATGCTTAAAATAATATTTGGTTACGGCAGAAGAGTGACATTTTTTGGAGTGAATGGGTGAGAGAAATTAGAAATATTATACAAGTAAAATAGATAATTGAACAACAAAAATATGTTGATGAATCAAATGAGATTAAATTCACTTTTAAAAATTGAAATAAAAAATCAATTTAAAAAACAAATTAATTTAATGGTTTTTTATTACATTTGGATATTCAACAACTCTAATTGATAAATTTCTTACAAAATTAAATCATTTATTGTTTCAAATTGGATCTTATTCTAACTTAAATTACCTCCAATGTGAAGGTTACTATATTCTATAAAGAGCTACTTGATACTTATGAAAAACTAAATTATTTGAATAATTCAAAAACCATGAATGGCTTATGTTTGTGTTTACCCTTTCAACAAAATTTGTAGCCAATACTAATACCATTAGCTTAAGTGCTTATAGCATGATTACATTGATGAACAAGGTGTTGGAAGCATGATTATTTTAAAGAACAAGCTATACATTGAAGCATTATAAATTTATAATAGCCATCAACATAGATGAAGTGACATAATCAATTTATTTAAGAATTAAAGGGTACTAAGTACAAATAATTGATAATAAAATTCAATGCAATTCTTCCATATTTATATTTGATTTTTTAAGCAACAAAATAAAGGCAAGTTCTAGTATTACCAACAATATATTAATTTAGTAGTGTAAGACTCTACTAAATCCTCGAGATAACCAAAAGTTAAGTGTTCGATTCCTGAAAATGACATTTGTTAGGAAAGACGGTCATGCACCCGAAGTGGATTAGTCCCTTACCCAAAAAATGAAGAGATGCTCTTAGTAATACTACTATGATATAATGACCGTATAAATCTTTACATTTACGATGCATGAATATTACACTCTTTACCGAAATGAAACATCCCAACAACAATTTGGTAAGAACAAACTAAAACAAATATGACAAGAGACAACATTATCAAATCTCAAGTAAGCAGTGATTTATGGTAACATTGGTTTATAGAAATGATCTATTACTTATTTCTCAACCTTGAATTGCTCAAAATGCAATACAATCAAAACAACATGAATACTACTTCTGTCCAAAGAAAACCAACCTCAAGAAAATAGATCAGAGTTTTGACACAAACAACTAAAAGTTCTTCCTAATGCATGCTCATACTTCTGCATGAATCATCACTCAAAATTACTCTCAAGGTTTGAGAGCCAAACTCAATCCAACCTTAGCACTCTTTTCGATGGCCTTGGTGTCAACCTCGCCAGAAATGGTGAAGAATGACTTGGGGCGCCACTGGTGCTGGATCAGAGCATTGGCCTTGCCGAAGTTGTTGACGCGTGCCTTCACTGTCGTCAATGGGTCCAAAGCATGCTGGGTTCCGAGAGTTAGAGTGTTCTCATTGGTCGAGATCCTATGAGTCACCTCAGCACCAACCGCGGTGTTCGTCAATGGGTTGACGACGTGATAGTATGAAGCATTAAGGGCATCACCTTTGTCGTTCCTGCATACAAAAATTCATCAAAACTCAGTATATATCAATCAGATTATAAAATTATAGGACATGAAACATCAATTATACAAGGTATAAGATTAATATAGAGTGAAAATCGTAAATTCAGAAGGAGAATTAATATTTCACAAGTTAACTATTTTAAAAGGTAGAAGTTAACTATTTTAAAAATGGACTCTCTTCCACGTTTTTCTACAATAAGAGAAATCTCAACTTTCTCCGTAATGCTTCATTCATAATCCTATATCATCTAGTTTTCCCACTCATTCAGCATAGCAAATCATATCGGTTACATTGAGTTAGAATAAGACAACGGGTACTTACACAGTCAATGAGGCAACCAAGTCATCCTTGGTGAAGTTCAACCCAGCATTGAGTTTTGTTAGCTCTCCGATTTTGGTGTCAAATGAAAGATCAGCACCAAGAGCAATTGCATTGGTCCCGACAACACCAGCGAAGTTGACAACTGGGTTTGCAGTCAAACCAACGCTAGTGCTAATTCCAGCATACTCATGAGCGTACTGGAGTTCCACCTGTTTCACGCAACAGACGACAAAATTGAAAGTTAATACAGTTTCAATGAGGATAATTTCTAAGATTAGTGAATATGCTTTCCTGTGAATATTCAAAGCTTCTCATACAAAAAAGATTAATTATCGCACCTTTCCAGACCTTTGATCGGGAACTTTGAAGTTAAAGATAGCCTTGAGCCCAGGAGCTGGCTCGTTAACGGTGATATTTGTGAAGAGCTGAAATGCATGACATAAACAAAATTAGTGAAAAACATTTAATAGTATACAAAAGAAGATTTGAGTAACTTAGGATAATTAAAGCAAGCCAACACTAGCAGCTATGAACATAACTGATATCGGTTTATGTTGTGCCCGCTATCAATTTTCAATCATCTAAAAATTGCATCAACATAAGCTAAACACAGTAATAACATCAAATAAAAAGAATACACAGGATAATAGCATAAGCTAACAGGCAAAAAATCTTCAAATACTATCTTCTATTTCCATTCCCTCAAACACTTATACGGTTATATCTAAATCATGTCGGAGTATAGTGTATAGAATGATTTAGTTCATCCCAAATTTATACTCATATAAGCACATAATTATGTTGGCATCAGCAAATCTCAGTTTAATGAAAATGAAACCTAAATTGTATGTTCAGAATCAACAACTCTTACGTATTTGATGAATGTTAAGGATATTTGCATATGGATAGTCATCGTCAGCGTGATAACATATTTTGGAATAATATACTGCCAATAATTTATTTAATGCTGAAATTTTATTATTTAATGCATATCAACAAATGAATTTCAACATATAATTTAAAGATAAACCAACAAATGGAAATCTACTGAAAATCCATTCTCGGGGTACCAAAATACATACCAATAACCAATTCATAACTTTTAACAGCCCAGCCTTAGTCCAATTAGATGAAGTCGGTTACATGAATCAAATGACGTCATGATGTTCAATCATAAATCATGTCCGATGACAATTCATATCTTTTTAAAAGACGGTAACAAAATATTCCCAGCGAAGATAAAATAAACTCACATTGGAACTAGTGTCCACTTTAATATCAGTGGTGATGTTCTTGTTCTTCAATTGAGTGTTAACATCAGCCACAAAAAGGTCACCTTTCCTTGTCCCTGATGATGTTATAGCCTGAACAACAGCAAAATAATATATATGAAAATAATTCAACTATAAAATTTTTATACCTATACCTAGAAACCATTCAAATAACACTAGGGTGAGCATGGACGGGGACGGGGACGGTCATGCTTGGTCCATATCCAAGCCTAAATATTGTCCGGGTCTAACATTTGAACCCATACTCGGCCCTAGACCCGACCCTTTTCGGCCCCGATCATGATCAGGCCGTACCAGGTGAGCAGGTAAGGCCTCACCTCTAGATAACACACATAGTACTATACTAATGTCTCCCAAAACAGCATAACACAATACAGATTCTCTTTCATAGTTACTCAAATCAACTCAAATAATAAATAAAAAAACCAACAACGAAATTGAATAAAACAGATTAATGAAAAATCAAAATGTAAAATAATAATTATAATAAATAAATAAATAAAAACTCACAACTCCAGTGGGAGAGTATGTGGTGATGGTAAACTTCTGGTCACTGTTGTAATCCCTGAATAGGAGATCTACATCAAACAGAGAAATAAACATGAATCAAATAATAATAATAACAATAAATCAGATTAAAATATATAAAACATGAATAATAACAAAACATGGAGATATAGAAAGAGAGAGAAAGAAAAAACCTCTGGTTTTTTTGCCAATGTCAGAGTAAAGACCAGGACCCTTTGCCATTGATTCTTGAATGGAGATCTCAAAATTCAATCTTGGTTGAAGAATATTGAGTGGGTAACTGAGCTGAACGGTGGAGTAAATAAGCTTTGAGAGAATATATAACTGTGGAAACCCTAATTTCAGACATGTTTTTTAAATGTTTTCTTCTTTCGCAGGAAATGGATATAGACCGTTGGATCTCGGTAAGAAAATAGGCTTTGGATATTTGTGATCGTCGGATTGATAGCTTTCACTAATAGGTTTATATATATGTTAATTTTGAGGGAAGGTCTAAGTGAGGATATCTTCTCTCTCATAAAAGTATATCATTAGGATTAGTTAAAAAAGTAATTAATTATTAAAATTTTAACTTGAATCTATTTTCTCAATTAATCACAATTAGTAACATATTTTATTAGATGAATAATGATATATATCATCGTATTAAATCCTCCTATAAAGTTTCTTACTTTAAGAAAATCATATATCACTTATAAATTAATTATTAATAAAATATTATTTTGTGACATATGTTATTATTAAGAGGATTTAATATGAGGATATGTTGATAGATGAATAATTAAAAAAAATATCTTTAGCTCCCAAAAAACATAACCTTTGATAAATAAAAAATTAAGAAAAGAGTTGTTACTCATTCTAGAATCTTCTTGAAATGTATTTTCGGATAACAATGCCATTATGTCAAAGTGTTACTGAAGGTCCAAAAGTGTTGCCCTTCCATTCCAATATCTAATATGTAGTTTTTTATTATAAATGTAATATATTTTTTAAAAGGGTGAGATTCATTTATCCGTAAGTTTTTTAAACTTACTTCATATCTTAGTTATCAATTCTTGGAAAATCCAATCATTTGAATTAGTGAATGAATCTAAATCATTAGATTTTCTAAGAATTGGTAACTGAGATGTAAGAGTATATTAAGTGGATTCCCTCTATTTTAAAAATTAGTTATATAAATTTTTCTTAAATTTGGGCTTAAATTGACCTCATTAAACAAATGAGTATAACTATATATGTCATATGATCTTTCAATCTTAATACACCTCCCATTCCTTATGATTTAGGAACAAGAATGGAGAGAGGGATGAATAATTGAAATACCATCCATGAAAAGTGACTAAGAATTGTCTTTATATAAAAGTATATTCTAATGTACCACTTGAACCAACGTCTGTTGGTAGAAATCATATTTACATACAAGGGTTAATATATATAATAGTAAAGTCATAAGGTAGATTTGATATTCACAAATCCATCTCCAAGATAAAACTTTTATTAAATCTATAATCCATATATAGTTAAGTGAATCCCTAGAAACAATATTGATTCATATAATAAGAGTTGATATGTTCATCAAAAACAAAATATGAAAAAGAAATTAACACATGAATGACTTAGAATTTTGTGATCTTATTTCTTGTCATCATCTCTTGAAGCCAAGCAAAAGCAAAAACACATTCTCTTCTTCCACTCTCTCACAAGGCTGCTACAAATATGTTTACATAAACACATATATCTTCTAAATCATAAGGAGCAACTCACCCTACATGATTCTTATAACAATTTTTTGTGTAAATGTGTTTCTTTTAAGACATAAAAAACATGTTTAAGAAAAGACAAACATGTTTTCTAACAAGGTAACCCTGCAAAACAAGGAAGTGCACCAGCCCATCTAGTTAACCTATTTGCATGAATTCCAGGTCTTGGTTTCATTATGAACTGTTTCTTGTATGGAAGATTTTTAACATGTTGACCTGATTCAATGAACTTAGCACCATTCATGAAGTGATCTTCCACTGAACTCCATTGCCAATTCTTCCATACATCTGGTGATGCATAATCTCTATGTGTGATTTCCTTTGCAGCAGCATTGTTTGGAGCTATGAATCTATTTCCTTGGCTCAAAAGTGTTGGACCTGAACTACCACCAATTGCATACATTATCCAATGAGTGTAGTCATTGTTCACAACATGGACAAAACCCCATCTTACTCTTGGCATTCTCTGAATCAATCCTTGACCAAAGTGGTTGAATGCCACTGTTACTTGCATGATCTTGTCACCACTGAAACTATCACTGGCTCCTAACAACATCACCTGTAATAATAAACATTCACATCAATAATGCAAAGGTGGTTGTTGGTGATATTACAACGGCTAGACCTAACTTAACCCTAAAAGCTAAATTATAGGGTTAGAGTTGTCTATGTTTTATAAGTATTAGCTCGGTCAGGCTTTTAAGATTGGACATTTGTAGGTGGTCCATCGGGAGAGTTAGACTCTCATATCATATTAGAATGATTAAACTTAACTCAACCCCAAAAGCTAGCTCATTAAAGGTGGTTGTTGGTGATATTAGAACGGGTTGACCTAACTTAACCCCTAAAAGCTAAATCATAGGGTTAGAGTTGTCTACGTTTTATAAGCATTAGCTCGGTCAGGTTTGCAAGATTGGACATTAGTAGGTGGTCCATCGAAGGAGTCAGACTCTCATATCATATTAGAATGACTAGACTTAACTCAACCCCAAAAGCTAAATCATAGGATTAGAGTTGTCTACGTTTTATAAGCATTAGCTCGACCAAGTTTGCAAGACTAGACATTCGTAGGTGGTCAATCGAAAGAGTCAGATTCTCACATCATATTAGAATGACTAGACTTAACTCAACCCCAAAAGCTAGCTCATTAGGCGTGATTTGTGTAAGCCTTATGAGTTTGACTCAAACATATTCTCATCTGTCGACTTATCTTAACTAAAAGCAAATAAAATTATTAATAGTAAATAGCATGTAAAGAAGAATAAGACATTACATCATTATGCTTGGTCATGTGGCAATTTGAGATTGTGATGCCAGTGGAACCTTGGATAACATCAACAAGACCATCCTCACTTTGGGACAATGAAAGATGATCAATCCAAATGTTTGATGATTGATAAATAGAAACAGCATCACCATCACTCCTTGTTCTAAACCCAACATGATCAAAAGAATCCCTAATCATGCCACCACTCTTAGCCACAATCTTACTAATCCTAAGATTATGAACAATAACATTGTTCACAAACTGCATTGTGAGTCCAGCACCACCCTTAATTTGAACATTAGCACCACGACCATCAATGGTTTTATCTGAAGAAATCATCAACTCTTGTTGCAATGTAATGACCATACTAGTCTTGAATATGATCCATAATTTACCCTTTCTTGTGGCAGCATAACGAAGTGTTCCTGGAGTAGGGTTAGCCAAGTCCTTATCTGATGGATCAGTAACCACATAGATGGGACCACCAAGCCCACCCGTGGCTCTCCGCCCGAACCCTTTGCTACATCTGGCTAACCTGAAACGGTCATTGGCCCAGTTTCTTCTGCACCTCCAGCATCTATCAATGGGATTTGAAGCTTGGCATGGTCCTCTAGCTCTTTTTCCTTGTCTTAGAACCCTTCTTGTTGTGCTGTTTGTCAATTCAAGCTCATATTCTTCCATTGCCCTACATTGATTCAAAGTGCAAGAAAAATGTGTTTAGATATTTTCTAAAGAGAAAATGTATAAGGTTGATGTTATGTTGCATTTGACATTAATGAATGAAATGTCCTCGAAATAGTCTTTCTGCTTGTTGATTAAAACTACATAGATCGAGCCATTCAAACCCCACCAATCGTAAATCATATAATGGCAAAATGGTATGATTTACAATCATGCATCTTGTAATATAATAAAAGAGTTTGCATTATTTGTACATACTTATGAACATGTAGATTTAGGTCTTCACTAATCTCTTCAGGGTTTGGCACATATGTCTCAAGAGCAAGTTTTTTAGCTTCCTCAGATTGAGCTTTTAGATAATCATCAAACTCAGCAATTCCAGCCTCAAAGCATGGAATAACAACGGCAAAAGCGACCAAGACGACGAAAACAACCATTATTTTCCCCATGTTTATGTATCTGGTATGATACGTATATATGTATATAGATATATATATATAGATGTATATATATATATATATATATATATATCCTTGACTTGAATGGCAAGGTTGTCCAAGGTCTTGAGATTATGTATCAGGTTCAAAGCTACAAGACCTTGGCAAGCCTATACCAATTGAAATCAAGTTATTGTTTTGGCACAAAGCATATTAGCTTGGTGTGAGTCTCTAACAAGCAAGTTAAGTATTGCTTATATAATGATGGTAGCATTGAATGTTAAATGTAGTTTTTCTAAATTTAGAACCGTTAAGAGTGGATAACCATAAAAGTTAATCCAAAAAGGGTGTGATAGATCGAAACTATAGGAGTTTATATTGTGACAAAAATGCATCACTACCAATTCCTTATACTAAATTATCTATACATTCTCATCACTCTTAACTTTATGATATGATTAGTTGCTTTGCTGCATTATTATTTTACACGTGCATGGCTATGTAATTTCCAAAATTTTGATGAATTTGGCCATGTATTATTTGTGACTTTTTCAACTTTTGCTGGCTTTAATATTTAAGGTTGGAATATAATGTTGGAGAATATTTTGGAAGACCTTGCCACAACCTTGTTTTCATTGCTTGATCAAGAGTGATAGTATAAAAATTAGCTCCATTAAAATTGTTCTACTTCCTTTAACGAGAATATCAAGGAAATTTGTTTAGGGAAGAAAAAAAAGAAGTTAGTATTGCAGAACTAAGTTCAGCATTCGATGATATTCTTATGATATTGTATCATTTTTTAAGATAAAGTTTCTTTTTCTTGTCCTTAAACAATATTCTTATGTCACTTGTGAATATTTGGTTTAGTTATTTGTCTTCATGGGAACAGAAAAATGCCCACAAATCTATATCTGATATTCTGGTGGTACTCATATACTAAAAATATTTATTTTCTTTCTGTAGTATATTTACGTGCATTTTTAAAGAATTAATCTCTTCCAGAGTGTGTAATTACCCCTTCTAAAAGGTGCTGCACCCAATAAGCTAAATGTGAATCTGTTAGTTTATTGGAAAATCCAATAAGGTTTATAAGGTTTTACATCATCAGACCAATATATTGTTGATAAAAATATATATTTCTTTGTCTTTTGTTTAATATTTAACTGCATTCTAGAATTTTTGTTGCTAAGAATAAAGTTAATTGATTTAATTTTAATTTATTTAAAGTCTGAAAATTGTTTATAACTATTATTCAATTATATATTGTTACATTATTAAAAAGATTACTAGTCTTAACTCTTAACCTTTATAATAAGAATTCAAATTATTTACAATGAAAGTGAAAGTGTAAATCCTTATAATAACTTCAAACGTCATGTATTAATTGACAATACAGAAAATATTAAAAAAGTAATTAGTCTTTATATTACTTCGTATACTTCTTGTTTCTCATTGGTCATAAAAGTAAAACATTAATTATTTCTCATTGGTCATAAAAGTAAAACATTAATTATATGTGTATACTTTACATTTTCGGACCATAATAAACAATGGATACATTAAGTGATCCACATATATTTAGACAAAAAATGTGATCGATCCAAATTTAAAGTCCCATGATTTTTATAAATTAAATTTATTAACTTATGTTGATGGGAAGAGCTTGCAGCTTAATGATATGTAGGCATTGCTACCACAGAAAAATGGCAATCAAAATGCACAAAACAACCCAAGTTGTGTTTAAAAAAAATGTTTAGCCCATAGGAAAAAATATATGGATGAAAATGTTAATCACACATTTATAGAAAATTATTTTCCTGTTGATTATATACATAAACAGTTTTGATCCCATGAATTTCTTTTTTTTTAACTGAATCCTAAATTTAAAAGAAATGAGGATGAATTGAAAGGAAACAAAATACATTTATAGTTTAAAACTATCATTTCCACCAGCTAGAATAGATTATAGTTCCAGCTGCAACACATTTAAACCAGAAATGAACAAAAAGCAAGAAAAGAATAGGATATGGTAACATTAAAATTGTATTAGCACAAAAGCTAAAACATTAAATTCAGGTCACCTACTTCAGCCACCACATTACAAGAAACTTAGAAGCAATATTGTTTCCAGTTATAAACACATCTAATCAGGTGCAGATATAAAACTTAGTTTCTCACTTCATATGGAAACTAGCTTTAGGGAAGATTTCTCGGCGAAGTACCTATAAAACTGCATTTCCACATAAACTGAAAGGATTGCTTTCAACATTAACACAACCTTACGAACTGTCGGATTCATTTCCCGAATCAACATTCGTGGGTTGTGGAGTCTTGTTGTAACCACTAATCTCATCCTTGTAACGTATTTTATCTGCACGGGCTTTTGCTTCGTATGGTTCCTTCTCTTCCGCTGTATACATTCAACAGGAAAAGAGATAGAAAACTTATTTTCAACACATAGCTAAGCTTTGATCATGAATGACATTGTCATTCAATGGAAATGTACCAAAACAATTAGCTTGGCAATAATAAGTCAGAATGAAATTGTCACATACCTGACATCTTTTTCCATTTCTCTCCAAGTACTCTTCCCACATCGGTAAACGAAATTCCAGGATTAGTTTTCTTTAGATTCTGTCATCAAAGGAACAATCTTAATGAAATAATATGTAGAGGTACTCAATTTATAAAACCTGACTTAACATGTCATCCATTTCAACTTATTCTCCTATCTCTTAACTCAGTGCTAAAGGCCCTAACCACACTGAGTTAACAGCATGAGTTCAGACACAGTGGATGTGCGATTTGAGGCTCACTTGCATCTACTGCAGGTTTACCAGATGAACTTGGATCATCCAGAACTCTCCTTTGCTAAGATTATCTTCACAAAACCAACTTAAGAAACTTGACTCTCACCCCAGAATGTTTATATTTAGTAGAGAAAAACTATGCACAGAAACCTACTAGAACTACCGATTATAACCACAAACTCAAGAATGCTAGGTAGCTAAGCAGAGTAGCAGACAGGAAGTGAAATGCTCCCCCACAAACAGCCCACACGCCCAAATCCAACTACGCTGCCAATATGTATGATAAAAGAACGCACCTCTCTTTCCATTTGAGAAAAGAACATGAAACCAGACAATGCCCTCTTGGGTGCATTTGGGTCTTTTTTCTTCTTCTGTTTTTTCTTCTTTCCATCTTCTTCCGCTTCTTTTGGTTTCCTCTTAGAAGTAGATGCCTTAGAAGATAGATCCTTCTTTGGTTCCTTTTTAGCGGGCTTCTGAAAATTGGTAATCATAAAGGTGTCAGACACATGATTTAAAGAATAGAGGAGAGACATCATAATAACACAGGCAAATATAAACTTGCCTCTTTCTCATCATCACTACCACTTTGACTACCATCAGAATCTTCTCCTCCAGAATCATCAGTTGGAGAACCTCCATCATCCTTATCAAGAACAAAATCTTCATCCTGCAGACATTTATCACAAATTATGATATAGAGAAGCAAATCCAAAACAGAATGAATTCTACAACAGGGAGCCCACCAAAAAGTTCCAAAGTGTGGAAACTCAGACAGACTGAAGATACATGATCAGAACAAATGACCACAAACATACACAATAGTGAGCAAATCGTATAACACAAGACGCGATAAAGATTAAATACATAAATAGGAGAATGTTTGCTTAGATAATTGTTAAGGTTCCAATGTTTCATCTCAACCAATTTGCAATTAGAGAAATTGCCCAACTGGTGTTTAAACTATATCTGGGAGGATGAGGTAGGCAATGTAGGAATTACTTTCCAACAGTGATGGATCCATAAATTTTATGAAGTTGTCACATACCTGACATCTTTTATGTTACCATCTCACAAGAGCAAGACAATTAGACGTAGATGGTAACATAAAAAGTGAAAAACCATTTGACTTTTTTGCCTAACCTACACTGGCTGTTAATACCATATTTTAAGTAAGGTGCTTTCCAAAACTAATTGCCAATGAGAGGAGTAACACAATAAGTATGTAAACCACACCATGGAGAATGCGGCAGACAACGTTGGACTTAGTTTCCAACAGTAATAACATGAGTGTGAGTTAAAGTATGGCAAAACTGAAGCAAAAGCAGATTTCCTAATTCACTTTAGTTTTTCATGCCCAAATATACGGAGGCTGCTGGATAAAAATAAGTGATGTCTCCTTAATTACAGGACTCAAAACACAATTTTACTAAATGCTACTCATAAACTAAAGAAAATGACAAAAATAATGTAAAAGTCAGATCTATGCACCTCCTCATCACTCTCATCTCCACCACCAGCTTCATTTTTAATCCGCTCAAGATGTGGATCAACAGCATCATCATCATCAGTCTCAAGAACCTTAGCCATACCACCAGGGGCCTGGGCATCTCCTAAGTTCATAATTTTCAAGCCCTTTGAACTGCATGTATAGGCCAAAGTGAAGACTATATAATGAATAATAAGCTTTGCACACATGAAATTTTTAGGCAACAGGCTAAATTTTACCTGATAAAACCATATAAATTGTGGTATTCATTTCTCTGAATATTACGGAAGAGATGTTCTGTCTCAGATTTTAGTCTGACCAGAAGGTCAAAATAATGCATATTTGAACCACCAGCAGCATGTCGCTCAAATTCCACATAGTCAATCTAGTAGGAAACAGCAACAATTAAAACCTTCAATCAATTTTCTTATGTGAATGTGAACAGTAATTTGTATAGGCCAATCTATAAACAGAATTTGATTTTACCTCTTCATGAAGAATAAGGGTAGGAGGTTTAGGTAGAAAGAAGAAGCTCTTCTCAAGAGGATATAGAATTCCATCTTCAGCTTTCAAAGATGATTTCACTGCATAACCATCTTGGCAACTCCTAAATTTTCCAGGTTTGGTAACTTTAGCACCAGATAATCCTCGCAATATTGTAGTGAAGACTTCATGGATAAGTCCCTGATTATTTAATTAAAGTAAAACGTAAATTATTTGCCAAAATTGCTGTAGTTGCCAAAATTCTTGCATCACTCAATCAACTAAAATATACAAAATGCTCTCTAATTTTCCCAAATAGACTATGAGGAGTGGCATCTAATGGATTATATACTACATATCAATATGAACAGTTTAGTTAAATACCTTATAAGACATGTCCAACTTGTCCTTGTACTTGGTATTATAGAGATCTTCACCCATTGACAATTCACTTTGCACAACTAAATCAGTTTCAAACTATACAGAAATGAGCAAAGAAATGTGTTAGGTTTAGAAGCAAAAAAAATATGTATCACTTATATTGGTAAACCATGAAACTAGTAAGAATGGTACCTGCATCACAATATGAGGGTACAAAGTTTGCCCTTTCCGAATAGGGGGGTCAAGACTGATAATAACAAAGGTGTGCGGCTGATTAGACTACAGATACACAATCAGTTGAAAAGAGAAACTGTCAGTATTCTAAATAGGTACAAAAAATAAGACATCAATTTAAGACATGGATGGTAGGCAGGTCGCACTCAATTTTTTGATACGATAAAAATTTATTGAGCGGATGAAATATAAGAAAAACTTCATCAAGAGATATTATAAAATACTGAAGTTCAACACCAAACCTACATTAACATTTTTTGAAATCAAATGTTGGTGAAATGAAGGCATGGGTCAAGAAACTTACCTTAGGAAGTAAAAATAGGCGAACCACACTGCTGTATTGTATTTTGAAATCATTAGCCTGTCCTTGAAGCCGCAAGAAAGACAAATGTAACTCAACACTGTATCGTCCTCTACACGGAAGAACAAATTCCAATTAATACAGATCAAACTTTATCTTGAAAAGACTGAAGACATGAATGCAAGCAGCAGCATACAAGACAAGAATAAGAAGCCAAAATCACTTGATTAAAACATCTATCCATTGAAGATATTACCTTGGTGTAAGGATTGCAATACCCTCAAATGTAACGACAGCATCTTCACCTCCAGCACCAACATCAGCCCTAGACATGATTTGGTCACGGAAAACCTGATATACCAAAAATATTGTACATATGTATGTTAACCTACAAGTTTTTATAACATGAAAGTTATTAAAGTGATGAACAGACTCACCTGAGCAGGGGGGTGATTTTCATCACCAATAAACTGGGTGTTGGAATTTGGTATGTGGAAACTCATCTCCATCAATGAATCTTTCTGAGAACATAAGTACATAACATAAACAATATTAGACCATAAACATTGCAAACCCATGCTGAACCTGTTAAGCTGAAATCTACAATATTGTTCAAAATTAAGCTTAGATTAGGGAGATCTTGCACTAGCTGCAAGTTATCCTAAACTATATATCTTCGCAAAAATCTCATGAGACTACATATTTGTATGTGTATATAGAATGTTGATATACCTCATTAGCTCCAGTTGTGTCATCCACATGAAACTCCAAAATCACGTCATTTTTTCCTTGAAGCTGTGTTTGAGCAACATCTGCTAGGGACACTTCAAAAGCTTGCTTTGAACCAACCATGAAAGCCAGCATATTTCCTGAAATGGAAATAAAACCTTAGGACTTCCACTTGTAGCATATATTTCCTGAAATAAGGTTGAGTGCAAAATAAGAAAGCAAGAATGAGATAAAGTTCCACTCTGACAACTCTCTCCAGCCACCCAACCTACCTCTTTTCCTTCATATTTGGCAATATACAAGTATAGAATAAGCATTCTCTCTATTAACTAGAGAAAATAAAGAGAGGGAAAATCTCTTCACTTAAAACTGCACTTCATTTGATGGTGGCAATGTTTCCTAAATTCACAAGAGATGTAGATCCTTCATTATTCAAGAAAATCTACTGCATGTCCTACAACAAACTAGATGACCTCAATGGCTTAAAATGTTACATACATGCCATCATGAATATTGCTATGTACAATATATGCGTCCAACATTTTTATTCTCCCAAACAGTTAGATTTTCTGGAAGTATAGCAAGAATGACAAATATGTTTGAAGTACACATGATGCATCATGTTCAGAATATCAAGTACAAAACATGTCCATTTTATGTATATATCACGAACCATTTAGATCAACTTCTCCCCAATTACGCCCAGTAACAGAAAGCTGCTTCTCTTCTACTATTATTCCAAACGTATTTTGGAAAAAAGTTGTCAAACTTGCAACATCCTGTGGAATACGCATGACATAAGAATCAGCATTTGATAGTAATCAAGTCAAGTCAAAAGCCAACGTACCAAGTCATCATTATTTAGATCCATTGAAGTATGACTAAAAGGAACAAAAATAAGAAACCGAACCAAATGTTTGATTTTCTTTCTCTACATCAAATATACTTAAGTCAATGCCCAGAAAGGTTAGATAGTAACCTGGTCACGGAATCCGGTGAACTTGTAGAACAACCCGTCTTTAATCTGAACACCAAGTTGATTGGTCCTTGGAACCTTCATCCATGTTACGCCCATTATGTCAGATTTATCAACTTCGATCAATTTGCCACCCCCTTGTCTCCTCCATAAAATGCCTTCTGAATATATTTTCATCTGTCCTGTATTCTGTGACCATTATATGAAAAGAGGTGTCATACATAATAGTGCTACTACTTTCATTCACCTATTCACATATTTAAGCAAACTAAAACTATTTCTTCTTAACATCACTTGTTTAAGAAAAACGCAATGGAATTAATATATGATAATGTAGGATTAAAATGGGAGAGCAGGGAAATTTGGAATGAAAATCATTTTGAACTTGCATGGCAATGATATAACTGCATAAATTAACGAACTCAGTAATAAAAATTAGAACAAAAACCCACTAACACACAAATTTCCAGCACTAGTCAACAAATTCAGAACATAACATGTTATCTTGTACAGTGAATAATAAAAACATTAATAATAATAATAATTAATCATTAGGGTTTAAAACCCCAATGATTCGATTAGCAAATCAATGTTTCACGGAATGACATTCTCGTAAGACCAAAATCGGAAAACACAACGAGAATGAAACTAGGGTTTTGGCTTTGAAGAGAGAGAGAGAGAGAGAGAGAGAGAGAGAAGAGTAGGGTTTGAAAAGGAGGGAAGAGAAGAAGAGAACTAACGGTGCCGCCGCGGCCACCAAGGGTGATGTTGTTAAATTGATGACCGTCCGCCATAGCTGCTGCCAATCAAGCAAGGAACTATCAAATGGAAATGCACACAGCAAGTAAAAACACAAACACAAGGAACAAAAACTATATATATATATAATTCAGACCGATAACATATCTTGTTCAACTACTAAAATCATGGCATCTGTTTCATTTAATTATTTTTTATAAAAATATTTTTAAAATTAAACAAAATATTACACATATCTGCGATGAGACTTTATTCTTTAATAAATTTGTGAAATTTGAAATGTGACGGTTTAGGATACTCAAATAATAATGTTATTGTTTTTTTACTCTTCGAGAATAGCCCTATAATAAAATGATATATCATACTACAAATTTTTATATCATAAGAAAAGTAACATTTGTCAGAGAATGATATTTATTTTTAATCATCGGTTTACAAATTACATATATCATTTTGATTTGGTTATGAGAGTTTGTAGAAGGATTTAGGAGACAAATATATCATTGTTGTATATTGGATGATAAAAGACTTTCATTTACTTTATATTTTGGGTAGGTTGAGGTGAATTCTAAATTTCTAACATGATATCGACCCTTCATCCCAAATGTTTTAGTTACCATTGTTATGCTTAAGCTAATCATTCTCTACAATTATTCTTCTCTTATGATATTCAACCGAGAATTATTGTCATTATCATATTTAAGGCGTTAATGGAGTAAACTCTTGTCCACCTTTTCCGAGCATGTAAATCTTCTTGTTCAATTTAGTTTTGTGGTGGTATCAATTCCATAGTCTCAATCTTTGCACATCATTATACAAATGTCAAAGAGTTAAAGAAGAAGACCAACATTCATAAACAACACCAAGAACCTCATGATTGGTGTTTTGAATGCAAACATGGTGGCAAAGTTGATGTTTGCCATCAAGGGTCACTCATTTTCTTCTTCTTTTCTAAGAACACTTATATGTTTTTTTATTTTAATGAAAATAAAAAAAAATTATTGGTTTTTTATTTATTTTTCAGCATAATGTTAATATATTAATAAACAACTGGTTAAATTATTATATCACTATACTAGTACCCTAACCGGTTTGATAACAAATATAGTATTAATAATATTAATTCAATTATTTTTAAGTATAAATTTTTTCCAATATGAAGACTTTACACTTGAATATATTTAATTTAAAGAATGCCTTATTTGATATCCAATTACTTTTGCTTACATTTTCCACTCATGGTGGTGCAAAAGCTACCTAGCCTTCTCTTTGCAAAAGATTTTCTAAGATGGTGTCATCTAAAGTTTAATTTTTTTCACCTTCTCATATAAGAGATTAAATGCATAAGGTAGCGAATGGAAGCTTTTTTCTTTGTTTCTTGATCAAATATTTTGAATTAATGGTTTAAAATAGTTAAAATGATAAAATATTATTTCCTTATTAACTTTTTGTACTATCATTTAGTTTATTTGGTTATAAATTGAAAACCTAGGAAATTAAAAAACCAATCTTTCTTTGTAGATATTAGCGTCTCTAATAATATAATTTTCTATTAAGTTCCGATTTTTTAATAAAAAAGGACCCGGAGAAGAAAATTGTGATGAGAAGAAATCTGAATTATTGAATTCTAGCTGTCACAATATAGTTTACATATTCTCTCTAAGTAAAGAATTAATTCATTTCAGAGTGTGTAATTGTATTTCTTAACAACTATTGTTTACAGAAATTGAACATTTAAATTTTTGATTTATATGAAAATTCAATAAAACCGTATATCACTATACCATTAACTTGGTGTAACTAGACATTTAGAGGGGAACCCCAATTAGAAAATGTTTGTGTATCATATGGGTCTATTAGTATGTAATTAGTAGATGACATGGTGGTTACATAAGTGCTCCAAGTACGAAATAAATATTTTATTTGTGAAAAACAATCAGTTTTTATTATCTCCTAGTCTCAAAATTGGTTATTTTCAATTTTCAGTTGAGGAATAATCTCTTTACTACATACAACAAGAAAAAAGAAGTTAAAAGTGTATCGAGAAATTAGAGGTGTCAAAATGGGTTACTCGAATGAGTTTGGGTTAGCCCACATCAGGTTCGGGCTAAAGTGGGTCGTGCTAAAAAGTCCGGATACAATTTATGCACATCAAATAGTAGTCCAAATCTGCCATAAGTGGGTTGTGGTGGGCAGGCCCGCATAAACTAATTTTTTTTTTAAACTTTTAATCTATTCAAAAAATATGTATTATTTGATATTAACGTATAATTTTTGTTAACATATTTGTTATGCCAAATGCAACCAAACTTATAGAAACAATGCATTGTATTTGAGTTAAGACGTGATGTTAAGTCCATGTGTATGATTTTTAACATAACTCATTTATTAAATATCTCATTTCTATTGGACTCTCACTCTCTAACATAATATAATTTGTAACTTCACTTTAATATATAAACATTTGGATACTAACAAAAATATTATCTTTTGTATGTTCTTTGTCAATACTTTCATTGAGAACTATTATATTAAATTTGGTTGTGTGGAGTTCTCTATGATAAACAATTTATGTTGATTTTAGTTTTGTTGCAAACGTTATTTTTTTTTATTATATTTTTTGGTAAAAGTTAAATCTAATTAAATACACAATAACATAATACTTATTATCTATTTTTTATTATATGTTGTTTTGTAAATTTTCATTTAGTGCTTATTAACAAGCCAAAAGTCTCAAGAAAATTAAAACATATAAGTAAAACGGGTAGCCCGAACCCGTCTAAGTAAGCTCGGCCCGAGCCCGAATTTATAATAGCCTGGATTTAATAAAAAGTACATAAAATGATACCCAAGCCCTATAGATTTTCAGGCTTTGGCGGGTCGGCCTGACAGGCCCACCCATTTTGAGAGCTCTACGAGAAATGATCAACCTTGGATCCACCTACTTTAAGACTTAATTAAAAAACATAGTCCACATATTAGCTATTTATTCTATAAAAATATAACGGTTTACGTCATTTGAATTAATCAGTAACTCCAAACTATTAAATTTTTATAGGATGGATGACAAATACATGGAGTAAGTTTATTTAATCTACTTCTAGAATGAGTGGATCCTTACACAAGAGAACTTTATCAAAAGACATTTGAACCTTATAATTACCTCCTCTAATTGTGAGCTTACTAGTAATGTTAATGAGTTCTCTAATCATGCACGTCATAAGCAAGTGCCACAAATGTAATTTGAATACTTTCATTTTTACTACCTTATTATATCATTCATTATATATATATATATATATATATAAAATCAAAATTCAAGTATAATAATATATATAGACACACTCACACAAGAGCTATTTCTCTAAATTTTCAACTTCGTTTTTCCTCTTATGGGTTGAAATTGTTTCCTAGTATAACACACTAATCCAATTTTGTAGGGTTTTTTTGTCACTACTAAGAGGTGTGTGACTGTTCCTTCCAACAAATTTCGCTCTCAAAAATTGAATAATTAACTTTTTGATATTTCGTTTGGGAATCTAGTGAAGGCTAACATCATTAAACAATTACATCTTTTAGTCAACTTTGTAGGTTTAAAGAATAGGTAGAAAGTGTTTCATAATGAAAATAGAAAAAATGTTGGATGGCTCAATGTGAATACAAAGAGACGTGAGTCTCTTTCACAAAAGGAAAATATTTGTTGGAGTACTTGAAGCATATACAGCTGAACGAGTGGGATTACATGTCCCTAATCATGTCTCAATTTTTGTTCCGATTTAATAAACAATGTTACTTATTTAAAAAGAATTTTTTCAAAAACCAAATTAATATTTTTATATTACTTAGAGGATACTAATTGACTAGAAACATGAAGACATAGTGATTTTGGAACAGAAGATCTCGCTCTATGTTGAAAACCTCATCTATGCACGAAGAGGTTTCTTGGCATTAAAAGATGATGTTGATGCATGATACCATGAAGGAGAGTTGGTGTAAGTTTGGTTAGCAATTTTCAGCTTGGTTTTTGTTTGTATCTTATTTTATTTATTCATGCATGTATCCATGTTATAGAAATGGATGTAAATGTGATATTTGTTAGTGTTTTTTACTTTATCAACCAATCCTATATAATGTACTTCATGTCATTTAAAAAGTTTCACTCATTCAATAGTTACCTAAGAAATACAAGACTAATCGATAATGTAATAAACTTTACCTAATATTATTGATAAAAGCAAAAGAGCACCCATAATGGTAACAAAAAAAACTGTTCGTAGCGAAATAAACATGTTCTTTTCCCAAGTTCACCATTGGAGATGAATCGTTCTTGTTTTTATTTCACAACGGTAAGTTAAATAAGCAACGTTCTTAAAGTTGTTCTTAAAGTTGTGAGTCAACATTAAAAAATGGAAAAAATTATTACAAGAAAGATAAATGTAAATGTGGACTAGGTTTGTGAGGTCAATTTAAGAACGAAAATAAAATTACATTTTAGCTTTAATTGCTTTAAGTTGTTGGAAAATAGACTCTCTAATGTAAGAGAAGATCCCAACACAATAATGATGGTTGTTGCATTGTTGGAGGGTATCATTCCCTAATATATTGATTCATCAAACCATAAATAACAATACAATCTACTAAATTTTCAATTATGTCTCTCTTATCCATAACCTTAATAAGTGACTTCCAAAAGGGCTCATAGCCTCATGACTTAACACATGCGGACATTGTTTACATATAAGTCTAGTTTTGTAAGTATATTTTTTGTATTATTAAAGGTATTTTCTCATTTTTTTGATAATAAATTAATCTCTTTTGGTATGTGTCTGTCCCTTCAATAACGTATATGAAAGTGATATGTCATTGAATGTAACACTCAAGAAAAGTTTTCTAACTTAGGATAAGAATAATGTAGAGAATAGGTTGACATTGTAGATAAAAAATCATTCTATAACATTTTTTAATGTTTCACACATGATTCAAACATGAAGCCATGTAAACATTCTACTACACATTGTAACTAATCATTTTTCACAACTCAAGAGTTTATGACTTTATGGTGTCTTTGTAATACATAATAAGCGTGATAGACATTAATTTATTAATAAAATTAACTCCACCCTAAGATTCAACTAGGTTGATATGCAACCAAACAATGAACATGAGCTTAGTTCAAATCCTAATAGTTGCTCTACCCTTTAAAAATAGAAAGAATAAAGTTTGTCCATAATAGAAATTTATTCTATATTTAATCCAATAGAGAATAAAATATATTCTCATAGCCACTAAAATGATTAACTTATTTCTAAAAACTAAAAAAAACATATATCATGATTTTAGTGGTTAAACATTATAACTTATGGTCAAAAAAATCTTAAATATCATTTAAACCAAAATTTATGTGTATAAAAGTGTAATATCTATAAAAATTTATATATAGTCATTATATTATTTATTTATCTTATTTTAAATAATCAATAATAATTCAATAAGATTGTTAGATCATATATTAATAATATATAAAACTAGTATATAATTATTACATACATATTTTTTTCTAAGTCTAAACCTTGTATTGAGTGGATTCTAAAATCTATTGGATGGGTTATATGTGGCATGAGCATGTCGGTTCGGCACGTGACCGAAATTTGACTTGAAATCATTCCGAAATTTTCTTTAACACGTGCCACTTATTTAGGAATAGTTCCTTCATTATTCCTTGTAATGTGCAACACGTGACAATCCAAATTTAAAATTGAGTCAAGTAAATATGTTATTATAATGTAATAAATTTAAAATTTATGTATAGTAAGATCATTAGATTGAAGATGTGAGATGCTAAAAGTAAAATGTATTTCTAATATATATTCTAAATAAGTGATATCAATATACACATCTTAAGGGAGTCATAATGTGATCTGATGGTGAAGAATGTGGTCGTAAGTAATGGAATACAGGAGGTTGTAGGTTCGAGCCTCACCATTAACCAAAAAAGGAGTTATAAGGTGGTTATATGGTAGAGCGTATGAGGTTGAGGATGTAGTCTCTTTGGTTTAGTTTTTGTTTTTACGTTTTTAAAAAAATGTTGGAGAGATGAGACAAGTCTTATACCCAAAATCTTGCTCCAAAAAAAGTCATCCTAAAATAATTGCCACATAATAAAATTAGTCCAAAATAAAATTCATCCTAAAAGAAAAGTCAAGAATAATTAATGGCAACCATTAAACTATCATTATTCAAGGGTGCCCGCTTGAAAGGAAATTAAAATTGATAAATAACTTCTATATAGGATCGTAACCAGTCCACTTCCCCGACTCATTCTATTGTTTCATTTTTTGTCTCGATCCATTCTATACTCATGTAGATACTTTGACCCAAAAATTAAGAATATTAAAAATAATTGCGAACAAATTATGCAGTTCTAAGTTTGTTAAAACATGTTTAAAATTTAAAAAGTAAGTCTTGTGTGATATGCTAAGAATGTTTGTGGTTTGAACTTGACTGAATAGTTCGATAAAGTCATTTCTTGGACATGAACCCGACAATATTTAAGTCAGGATTGAGTCAACCAAATATGTTATCATAATGTATAAATTTAAAAATTATGCTATAAACATCCTAAGATGATTTATTTTAAAGTGTATTTCATTTTATATCGAATTGTAGTAAGATTATACATTTTAAAAGAGTGTAAGATATAACATGAGGTTGGGAGGACTCAAAGCATAACTTGAATCCATCCCAATAGCACAAAAGTCTAATTTCTAATATCTTAACTCATCAAAATAAACTTAAGACGAGACATATTGGAGAGACGAGACAAGAATATACCAAAAAACTTACTCTAGAATAAAATTCATTGTAAAATAATTGCCCATAATAAAATTCATCCAAAATAAAAGTGGAGAATAATTAATGACAACCATTAAATTATCATTATTCAAGGGTGCCCCACTTGATGAGAAAATTAAAATTGATAAACACATTTCATATAGGATGAAAATGAATCCAATACCCCAACCATCCATTGTTTTGGTTTTTGATCTGAACTTGTCATATATACAAAAATTAAGACTATTAAAAACAATTGCTAACAAGTTATGCAATTGTGCGTTTGTTTCCTATAATAATTATTTAGAGGGAAATAAAAAAATATCAAACATAATTTAAACACAATTTAAATTGATTATTAAATACAATTCTTTTTACTCAAACAAACATAAAAAAACAAAGTCATTACTTCAACATTATGATGAAAAAATTATTTAGTAAAACTTGCTTAATAACCATACAACTACATTAGATTAAAAATATAATATCACTTCTTAACAACATAGATATGTTACTATATAAATTTATGGATTAACAATACAGACTAATAATATAACATTACAATTATTATTAACATAATATTATAGATATGTTACTATATATATTACGGATATTACAATTACATATTAGTAATATAACATTACAATTATAATTAACATAATATTACATATATGTTATATATATAAATTTAAAAAGGAATTACATATCCGAGTACTCGTGAGTTTAAATACTACATTACTCAGAGTCCCAAACTCATCCAACGTCGTGTTTAAAAATCTTTTATCTTAATTATCCGCGTTTTTAGTTATCCATTGTAATCCATTTTTCATAATTATTTCTACTTTCATAATTATTTGTGCTTCTCATCCTATGTATAAAATATTTTTAACTACATATCTAAAAAATGGTTATGTTTCTACTTTAATACTACTCCTTAATTAATAGTCTATTTGAAAGCAAAAAATAGATATACAATCCCTTTAATTAATAGGAATAAATAAGGAACATAGAAAATATAAAATATCTCACATGAAAATCTTTTAAATAATATCTTATAATAAATGTAACAAAATCACAATGTATTACAAATTTTTATTTAGGGCCACATGTAAATGTGATGATATAACAAATGAAAAGGAGTTGAAATTCTCTCAAATACTATAATAATTTCATAAAAAGAGAGAGAGAATAGATCTAGAAATAATTTAACACAAAAAATTCATATACACCACATTTGTCATATTCTTAGGGAATATAAATTGGAAAGTAAGAGCCAAAACCATAAAAATGACCAAATCATAAAGTGCATTTATACTGTATAAATATTGATTTGAAAATGAATAAATAAATAAATAATAATAATAAAATAAAGAAAGTTTTTAAAATCAGGTATTGAAAACTGCCCATTGGAAATTCAAACATAGCCCCTGGTTTTCTCTTTCCAAAAAACCACACTGTTTTTTTTTTCTCTTTCACTCATTCTTATGCTTCTACCTCTTTTATATCAATTTCATTCACAACTTTGTTCTACTACAAATACCAACATTTTTCCATGCCTTTTTTCACATCCTCTTTTTATTATTATTACTCCAAAACAACATCAAAACCTCTTAGAAAGTACAAAGCAAGAAAAAATAAAATAAAATTCTGACCTTGTTATTTACCTTATTACCCCTGTTCTGTTCTATGTTACTGTTCTGTTTCTGGGGTTCTTAAAGTTTTCATTTTTAAGTGTTTTTTGGATACCCATTTTGATTTTATTGCTTTTTTCAATGTTTTCTGGGATACCCATTTAGTGAAATATTTTGTTCATCTGAATAGTTTTGCAAAGTTGAGTTTTTTTTTTGAATGGGTATTGAGAAAACTTTGGTTGATAGAAAAGTTGGAGATTTTTGTGAACTACAAAGAGACACAATTACTAACAGCAAGTCAAGGAAGAAGAACCGGCGGCGTCCTAAGAAGACGGTGTCGCCGGTTCAGATTTTGTTTGAGACTTGTAAGGATGTTTTTTCTTCTGGTGGTGTTGGAATTGTTCCTCCCCCTCAAGATATTGAAAAGCTTCAATCTGTTTTAGGTACAAGGTTAAATTTTTGTTTATAATTCTGTTATGTTTTATTTAGGTTGTTTTTCATGTTATTGAAATTCTAGATCTTTGTTGTTTTCATCTTGTTACATATTCTAAAAAAATTATTGTTTTATATCATTGCTTACTACTATTCTATCAAATTATCATTGATTTAGTAAGAAACTTGTGAATAAACAAATGATCAGTAACATTACCCTTGTTCTTGCGTAGCATTGGATTCCACTTAAAATATTTAATGAAAAGATTTATATTAAATTTCAACCATTTCAATTCATCCAATTCTACTTCTACTGTGCAACTTATCAATTGTATTGTGTTGACCCTCTTTCTCTACTGAAATTATTAATCTATTGTTTTGTTCCTAGGATTTTGTTTCATTGGATGGGTTTTGCTAGGGACTTTATTTGTTTTATATATTATGTGTCATCATTTTAATTTTATAATATATCTTTCTTGTTTGGTTTTGTTTTGTACTGCCCAATTTCACAAATTTCAACCAATGTACGATGTTATCTATAACCCTGTATTTGTTTAAATTGATTGGATATTGGGGTTTGTGCTATTGTATATGCTAGTTGTATTTTCTCCCCTCAGGGTGGGATATGCTTTTGTGTCTTTATATGCATACTTGTATTTTATATTTATATTCTAAGTTTTTCTATATTATATAGTTTTTTTTATCATGTGCTTTGTTGTTCCTCACGAGATATGTTTAAATGTGATGTCAATTTTCTTGTCTTTGTTCTTAGTTTAATCAAATTCATTTTTGTCTGAGCTTATGTCTCTTTGTTTTCTATGTGTGATAGAGCATTATAATGTGTTCGATCTATGTAGCCGATCCTAACTAATGAGATAAGAACTTGGGCATTGCTTTGTGCCGGTTTTATATGTTTGAAGCTGGATTTATGTAGTGATTATATGTTTAATATCCCTTTCTATTCAACTTATGTAGTACGGATACTTCAAAATGAGATGTGTATGCTTGATATTATTATGCACTTTTTGTACATATATTTTTTCGATTATTTATCGACATATCCATGTTGTATTGTAAGGGTGTTCCATATCTTATTCGCGCTTCCTTATGAGTCAACTCATTAACACCAATAAATGTTTAACCATTTGTTATTTACAGTTTTGAGTTGCTTTCGTAAGGTTTATGTGCCTCACAAAGCTTACAATGTATAGCCTTTGTTTGTGCAGATGGAATAAAACCGGAAGATGTTGGCTTGACACCTAACGTGCCGTATATCCTGACAAATGCTGAGCAAAGAATTTCAAGAATTACATACCTGCACATTTATGAGTGCGAAAATTTTTCGGTATTGCTTCTAACTGAACTACTTTCGTCATGCATAATGCACAGAAGGATTAATATTTTTGTGTCTAAGACTCTCTGTATTCGGAAGTCTCTTTGTATCCGATTATCTTAGTTGGAGATGGAAAGGCGCATTTTAAGAGGACAAAACTTTATACGTGTTTCTTTTGTTTAGCATTCACGAGACTTGAACCGGAGATGGTAACTTTATTTTATCATGTATTGCAGATGGGAATATTTTGTTTGCCACCTTCTGGTGTTATTCCTCTCCATAATCACCCCGGAATGACGGTTTTTAGCAAGCTTCTTTTTGGAACTATGCACATCAAAGCATATGATTGGGTTGTCGACTTGCCGGCTGGCTCTCCCACCATTATCAAACCATCAGAAAGTGAGTATTTTCCTTTTTTATATTCTTTCCATATTGTCCTATTTGCCGTCATGTTCAAAAGAGGAAAATAATTATTATTCACACTTTATGTATCATATTTTCCCATTTAATACACATATATTTGGATGGAGAAGCAAGACATAATAAATTTCGAAAAAAAATTGGAGACAAAAAGAAAAGAATGTTAATATTTGATAGTTATGTGTGTTTATTAGCAACTTCCTTAAGTAATACCATCAAGCAACTCCCGAAACCAGCGACGCTTCTGGTATTGCTGAAGTCCCTCATACCATTCATTTCAAGTCATATCATTGGTGAATCTAAGTTCAGATGCTTTGAAAAATATGTTACTTACATGCTGTGTTGTATTTGGTGACTATCTTTAAACTGTATACAACAAAATATAGTTTCCTCGGCGCGAAGATTGAGTTAGCTAAGTGCTAGCACCAGTTTGTCATTTATTCTAATTCTCCTTATATTTTGAATTTTCATTTTCATGTCATTTATTCTAGTTCCCTGCTCTACTAGGAGAATAAGAGCAAAAAGAAAATAATCGGTTTTTAATCATGCAGACCTTGTTCCTGAGACGCGGCTTGCAAAGGTTAAGGTAGATGCAGATTTCACTGCTCCTTGCAACCCGTCTATCCTTTACCCTGCAGATGGAGGCAACTTGCACTGTTTCACAGCGGTGACAGCATGCGCAGTTCTCGATGTGCTTGGTCCTCCCTATTCCGATCCCGATGGCAGGCACTGCACTTACTACCAAAATCACCCTTTCTCCAGATTTTCAGGTAATCTTGCCACTAAAATCCTCTTAATTACTATCAATGCTTTCAATTTAATGCTTTGAAAGAGATATAATCCTTTCATGATATTTTATCAAAATATGCCATTTCCACATCTCCATGTTTTTAATATTTGATTATCGTAAAGGGTTGTCTGTCTCCGTGCCTCCGTTTGACACAGATGTCATAAGTTCAAATCCGGGAAATAAACACTTTATTTCTTATATAGATATGACTGTGTACATTAATATTCTCAGAACCCGACTAAGTGGGATCCTCGTTCAAGGAGTGGTCCACTTTTGTTTTTTCTTGGAGTCCTAAACAAATGGGCCCCACCAATTGTCTTTCTCATAATGAAGTTGTTTTGTTTGTTTTGAAATTTCAGTTAATGGAATATTCATAGCAGAAGAGGAAAAGAAAGAATATGAGTGGCTACAAGAGAGGGTTCTACCTGATGATGTGGAAGTTGTTGGAAAGATGTATAATGGTCCAATGATTGTGGATAACTAAATCTTTTCAGTTCCTATAATATTTCATCCTTTGTTGCACAGAGGAATTTTTTGTTCTCAATCAATGTTCATGTTACAAGAGAATCTTGTTGGTTTTTGTTATTGTTATTATTACTGTTTTCTTTTCTTCTTTTATGCATGGAACATGAGGCACTTGTCTCTTGGTAGTTGGTGCTGTTTTCAATAGTCTATATAGTTATTATTGTCGGTGTAAGAATTTTTACGTAGTCATTACATCATCTATCATTCGTTTGTATTGATTTTTTTAAAGTCAATGGTGATTAAATATGAATGATGAATGATATAGTGATAATGTATAAAACTCTATACTTACATTTTTCTCTTATTAATTTATTATCATTATTAGTAGTAGTATTATTTTGTACATACACCAAGAAACAAGAAAAGACAAAGGACATGATGATGATGCACCTGAAAATGAACTTAAAATGAAGGTGCAATGCAATGAGCTAGCCATATGAAATATTTTCATTTAATAAATTTACTCTTGGATGATTTTAAAGCTTCATTAAAGTTTGTGTTTAGTGAATTGGTATTTGGGTATTAATGTTATTGATATTGTAGCAGTTATTAAACCGGTTAGGATACTAATATAGTGGTTTATTTATTAAATTTTATACTGATAAAGTTAAATATATTTTGTATTAATATTAATGTTGAGAAATCAATAAAGAAGATAATAACAATTTTTATTTACATAATTTGTTAAGACAAAAAGGTATTACTTGATGGTAGATCGTGTTTTAGACATAATTTGTCAAGCTCATTTATATGATTATTTCACTTAGCTTATTGATAGATGAAAATCTCTCAACAAGCTCACTTTGTCTATACTTCACACGATGATGCTGCCATAGCCCAATGGATACTCGTTTGAAAACTGTGCAAAGTTGAAAAATTAAAACTATGGAATGTTGAAAAGTTGAAAACTTAGAAAACTGAAAAAGTGTGTAAAGTTGAAAAGTTGTTCCTTCACTCTCTAATCTATATGCCATATTAAAACGATAAGGGTGAATTTCTGGCATTTGTAGTTCTGTTTCATAACCTTTGTAATTCTGTTTCAGGTAGTTAGGAAATAGGCTATAAATAGCAACTTTTCAAAAAGCAGTTAATAACAGATTTCCATTTTTAGAAAGTTTCCTAAAACTTCTTCTTCTTCTTTCCTCAACACAAATTCTGCAATTCTTGATTGATTTTAATAAGTAAGTTCGAATTCTTTTCTCAATTCATAGGAATTCCTACGCTTATTCCATTGAATTCATCGATTCAAGTGTGAATTCCTTGAATTCTCTTGAACAACCACATCATAAAACAAACTCAATCATTTGCCATTTGCTTTCACGTTTCATACTTCCTTAACCATTTCATACTTCCTTCTTCTTCGTTTTATACTTTCATTGTTTCAACTTTCAAACTCACGGTGCAGACGACTTACCAACAATGGCAAGAGCAACGAAGAGCGAGAGTGACGGCGGTGACGAGCTAGTGGTGGTTCTTCTGACGGCTAGATCTTCTACAAGTTCTTTATGAGCGATGAGTGAGTTTGTGACCCTTTTGTGTGTTTACTAGTTTAAGATTTTTTTAATTGGAGTTAGACTTGCCGATTTAACCAACCGGGTTCTATTGGCCTAACCTAGTTAGAATGGATTTAACACGACCTAAAATGGAAAGGTCAATGTGGGTGAACTCAATACCTACATAGGGTGAGTATGTGAAGACACTACTGGAAAGATTCAGGGATGTTTGTGATGACCCTATGACAGAATTGATGAAACTTAGGCAGAAGAGCACCATAGTTGAGTATCATGAAGAATTCGATGTCATCATTACAAGGTTGGATCTTTCTGAAGACTATATGCTGAGTTGCTTTCTGGGAGGTTTGAAGAACGATGTACAGATGATGGTACGCATGTTTCAGCCCCAAACTGTAAGGAAGGCCTTCACTTTGGCTAAATTTTATGAAGCTGCTAGTCCCACCATCCAGAACCAAGGGAGAGGCAAGAATCCTTCTTTTAGCACTACGGGAGGAAGACCCTTACTTGGTCCTAAACCAGCTTTGCATACTGAAGCAGAGGGTATGAAAGAGAGGCCAAGATTCAATAGAAGCTTGACACCAGCATATATGAATGAGAGGAGGGCAAAAGGGCTCTGTTACTTTTGTGATGAAATGTACACACCAGAACATAGCTTGTCCCACAAGAAACTGCAGATTCATCTGTTAGAGGTGGATGAGTTGGAGGATGAGGAGGTTGGGTCTGGTAGGGATCAAGAAACAGTGCTGAGTTCAAGTGAAGAACCACACATTTCGGTTAATGCCTTAACTGGGGTGGCCAATTTCAGTACAATGAGGGTCACGGGGAGGTACAACAAAAAGCCTTTGCACATTTTGATTGATAGTGGCAGCACTCATAACTTTCTTGATAGGCAAGTAGCTGAAAGAATTGGGTGTAGAATTGAAGAATTGCAACCTATCTTAGTTATTCGGTTGTAAGGAACTTTAGTTGGACTCTCCAGCAAAGTACATTCACTTCAGATATGATGTTGCTTCCACTGGGGTGTTGTGATGTTGTCTTAGGCATTGAGTGGCTAATCACCTTGGGAGACATTACATGGAATTTCAACAAGTTAACCATGGAGTTTTGCCTACAGGGAAGAAGACATGTGCTCAGGGGTGCTACACAACTTGATTGCAAATCTGTTAAGGCTCAACAATTAGAGAAGGCTATGCTAATGGGGGTCCATCTCTCAATGATTCAGATTGGCACTACAGAAGGGGGTCTCTTGCACACTCTAACAACTCATGCTGATGCTAACCAGATTCCTCCTACAATTGAGTGTATCCTACAAGCATATGCTGATGTGTTTGCCAACCCTTCTCAATTGCAACCTGCACGAGTAGAGCATGATCATAGAATTCCTTTAAAGCATAATATGGACCCTGTAAACAAAAGGCCATATCGGTATGCTAAGGAACAGAAGGATGTTATTGAAAAATTGGTCAATGATATGCTCAGTTCAGGAGTAATCCAGACCAGCAATAGCCCTTATGCCAGTCCAGTGGTTTTGGTGGGAAAAAAAGATGGTACTTGGAGGCTCTGTGTGGACTACAGGGAGCTAAACAAGGGCACCATCAAGGATAGATTTCCTATTCCCTTGGTTGAGGACCTCATGGATGAGCTACATGGCTCTGGCATCTTTTCTAAGATTGACTTGAGAGAAGGTTACCATCAAGTGAGGATGAGTTCCAATGATGTTCACAAAACAGCTTTTAGAACTCATAGTGAGCACTTTGAATATTTGGTGATGCCCTTTGGCCTAACAAATGCTCCTGCTACATTCCAGAACTTGATGAATTCAGTTTTCAAGGAGTTCCTCAGGAAATTCTTGCTTGTCTTTTTTGATGACATTCTTATCTATAGCAGTACAATAGATGAACATCTTGTACATTTGGAGTTAGTGCTTGCTAAGATGAGGGAACATCAGTTGTTTGCTAAGCAATCTAAGTGCTACTTTGGAGTTGGAAGGGTGGAGTACTTGGGGCACTTCATATCCAGAGAGGGTGTAGCCACTGACCCAGCCAAGATCAGTGTAGTCCAG